>NC_041222.1:25817210-25869258 GCF_002837175.3 Physeter macrocephalus
TCCTCCCGGACCGGGGCGCGAACCCGGTTCCCCTGCATCGGCAGGCGGACGCGCAACCACTGCGCCACCAGGGAAGCCCGATAGGTAATTTTTATCAGATATTTTTTTAAGACATTTTTTAAAATTACATTTTTGTTCTTGACTGATGAAGTGGAACTCGCCCAGCATTTGCAGGGCCCTCAAGCTCAGGGCAAGCAGAATGTGTACTCATCTCCTTACTCCATACCCTAGGAACCCCCTGACTGTTGACTCAGGAACTTTCTGAGAATGAAGACAGCACTGGGAGATGAGCTTTGGGGTGTATCCACCTTAGCTCTACAGTCACTGAGATTGTATCATAGAGGGAAGCAGGAAGTCAGAAATCAATCTATGCTTTTAATATGAAACCGTGCCTGAAACAGTTTGATTGTTTTCATATTGTTTCGGAAATTCCTTGTACCTTTGCAAAAAAAAAAAAAATGAAAATAAATAGATGTGGAATAGTGCAATGGAAAGAATGTAACAAAATAATAAACAACATCTTCCTAGACATTTTAATACATGGAGCTTTCCTTGACTTGTTTCACAAATACCAATGACAGTTTTCCTACGCTATCTGAAAGTAGAGGGTTCTTATGAAACCTTTTGTAAGCCAAAATGGCTAAAGTGAAGAAGCAATTACCTTAACACAACTAGCTAACAGACACACAAAATAAGTCCAGATAAAGCACAAATGCTCACAGGCACAGTTCAAAGCTAAGACGGCTTAATGTTGAGATGCTGAGTGTAGTTCCTGGGGAAGGAGCTTGGTGGTGCCACTCCCACTGCTTGGGGTGCTAGGGGGTGCACCAATGCCTCTATAATAGCTTGCTGTAAAACAAACGCTGAACATATTTTCACTTTTTGTCTTTTCTCATAAAAGCTAAAATCCTCTTCAGATTTCTTTCCGTTAGTGAAAGCAAGTACTAATGTAGGTCTTTCGTGAAAGCAACGTGGCATAAAGTGAACTTTTGGAAATACCCACTTGTTTGGGCCAGAAACCAAGCTGGGAAACAGGCAAGAAAGACTTGGTTCCTACCCTCCAAAGAGTTTTTAGTCGTGGTTGGAAGGAAGGGGACATTCAGGCTGCTCTTGGAGGAGAAGCAAGGAAGGCTTCTTGGAGGAAATGATATTTAGGCAGAAACCTGAAGGATAAATAGGAGTGAACAAGGCAAAGAGCATTTGGGGAAAAGAGTGTTCCAAGCAGAGAAAACCAGCTGTTCCATAGTCTGGAAACAAGCAAAGGGTGGAGCATAGACAGGGCAGAGATCATGAGTATTAGGAGCCAAGGGCAGGCTTCCCTGGTTGTCCAGGGGTTAAAACTCCATGCTTCTACTGCAGGGAGCGTGGGTTCGATCCCTGCTAGGGGAAGTTCCACATGAGAGCTGTGCGGCCAAAAAACAAAAGAAAGGAAAGAGCCAAGGGCTTTGTAGGTGGGAGCTGAGACTTTTTTTCCCTAGCTTTATTGAGGTATGATTGACAAAAATTATATATATTTATGTTGTTTGTGATTTCTTGAGGTGTGTGTGGTAATGATTACCATATGAAAGCATTGTGAAATGATCACCACAATCAAGATGATTAACACATCCATTACCTCATGTCATTACCATTTTTTGTGTACGGTTGAGAACATTTGAGATCCAGTCTCAACAAATCTCAAGTGTACAATACAGTATTATTAACCATAGTCACCATGCTGTACATTAGATCCCCAGAACTTATGGGTTCTGTAACTTAAAGTTTGTACCCTTTTCCCTCACCCTACCCTTTTCTGTCAGCTCCTGGCAACCACCTTTCTACTCTGTCAGTTTGACTTTTTTTTTTTTTTTTTTTTTAGATTCCACATATTTAGGAATCATAGAGTATTTGTCTTTCTCCATCTGGCTTATTTCACTTAGCATAATGTCTTCCTGGCTCATTCATTTAGAAAATGGCAGGATTTCCTCTTTTAAGTCTGAATAACATTTCACCATATATACGTGCATATACCACATCTTCTTTATCCATTCATCCACTGACGGACACTTGGGTTGTTTCTATATTTTGGCTTTTGTAAATAATGCTGCAATGAACATGGGAGTGCAGATAGCTCTGATATACTGACTTCATATTCTTTGGATATACACCCAGAAGTAAGATTGCTGGATCATATGGTAGTTCTATTTTTAATTTTTTGAGGAACCTCCATACTGTTTTCCATAATGTCTGTACCGTGGATGCTGAGACTTTAGCGTGGGGGCAGGTGGAGTTTCCAGAATGTTTCTCACAA
The DNA here is from genome assembly GCF_002837175.3 of Physeter macrocephalus. Lineage (NCBI taxonomy): Eukaryota > Metazoa > Chordata > Mammalia > Artiodactyla > Physeteridae > Physeter > Physeter macrocephalus. The sequence continues at coordinate 25,819,501 of NC_041222.1, forward strand.
TTGCGGGAATCGTTATTTCTCTTGGGGTTAGGGCAAGAGAGAATTAAGGGAAAATGAAAAGTCTAGGTAATGCACAGCATCCCGGAAGGCCACAGCCAATTTTGGTCCCATCCACAGGGCTGCAGTTTTCTGATCATGACTGGACGAGCGTCACTCAGCGGGGAAGCCCACCTCCTTGCAGTTAGTTAGCCCATTCGAAGTGAGCCCCCATTTGTGCTGTGGCCGCCTCTGGGCTAGACACAGAGCCCGGAGACCAGGTCTAAGCATTCACTGCCCGGGCAGATGGGCGGGAGAGCACCGTGCTGTCCGCAGGGTGATGATGCTGCGGCTGTGCCCTGGCCTGCAGGCGGCGCCCTGCCAAATATCTGTCTCCCTGCCGGAACTGGGACGACCCGGAGCGCTCCGCCCCACCGCCCAGGTTTCGATTTCCCCGCCGGCCCCTCTCTGCTCGGCGGCCCCCAAACTTGGGGGTGAATGGCGGGCGCCGCGGCGCCAAGTGGGACTCCTGGGGGGCTGGGCCCAGCGGAGCCCGAAGACGCGCGCGGCTGGCGCTGCCCGGAGCACGGCGACCGCGTGGCTGAGCTCTTCTGTCGCCGCTGCCGCCGCTGCGTGTGCGCGCTTTGCCCGGTGCTGGGCTCGCACCGCGGCCACCCGGTTGGTCTGGCGCTGGAGGAGGCGGCGCGCGTGCAGGTGGGGACGCGGGGGCGGAAGCCCGGGAGCAACGGGCGGGGAGGGGCGTACCGGGTCCCACTGACAGTTCCCGGTTGGGACCAGGACCCCCAAGGCGGCCCAGAGACCATCTAGGAGGCCGACCTGTTGTTCAGAAAAAGAAACTGAAGCCCAAGGAAAGGCAAGGCCATCATTTAAGCATAAGAAGAGGTGGGTTTGGGAGTGAGAACTTGGGCGCCCCGGACGGCACCGGATATCCCGGACCTCATCCACCAAGGCGGGTCCACCACACTGCCTTTGGGCCGGAAGAAATTCTCCTTTTTAACAAAGATGAAAAAATCCCTCCCGCTTCGAAAACATCTGTGTTTCCGGAAAGCCACACAAACACCTCCTCTGGTTTTACCTCCTGGAAATCAGAGAGGGACTGCGGACCGCCTGATCGCCCTGGGAGCGGACACAAAGGCCCTCTGCCTACGCCGTTCTGCCCCTCCCCCTCCATACCCGCTCCGTTCCACGCTCGTAACAGCAGCTTCGTGGACAAGAAGAGGAGGGTTCTGGAGGCCGAGGCGGGCCTTGAACCCAGGACTGCCTCCCACGGGCCCATTCTCACCTTGGAGCTCTCACCCATGCTTATTCCTAATAGTGGAAGGGGGCTCTGGACTCTTGTTCCAACCTTGTGGCCAACTTGTCCAGTGACTCTAGTCAGACCCCTCCAACCTCTCTGGGCTAGGCAGGCCCTCCTGTCACAGACAGATGTTGATTCTACCACTTCCACCTTCAAGAAGGCGTCTGTGGTTAATCCAGCCCCATAATGACCTATCCCCTGCACAGCATGACTTAACACCATCATGGTGACAACCTTGGAGCTCCACTGTGAGAACGGGCCACGTGGGAGCCAATCTAGCAGGTGGAGTCCGGGATTCAAGGCTTGCCTCTGCCTCCAAGATCTTCTTCTTCTTATCTATAAAATGGTTATAATAATAATTTAGTTCCTCAAAATGCTGTTTTCAGAGTTAACAAGGCTGCTTTCAGAGATATAGCTTCTAATAGGAAGGTCCACCCGCCTACCCCTTTTGCATCCACACATCCACCCACTCACCTGTCTGTTCATGCATCATCCATCTGCCCATTCATTCATTCATTAGACATCCATTCAACTCATACCTGGTGCCATGAGTCAAGGAATAGACCAATTCTTCCCTGACCTGGAGGAGTTCCTTGGCTAGTGGGGGAAGAACAAACAGTGACAACACAGTATGATAAGTACACAGTATGATAAGTATTGTAATTGGGGAGTCTGAGGCAGGGGTCAGTGGGAGCCAAAGAGAGGACAGTGTGAACCAGGGACAGGAAGCCCAGCAAGACTTCCTGGAGGAGGAGCCATTGGAACTGGCCGTGAAGAATAAGTGGGGTTTCACCAGGTGCCTAGACGGGAGAATCACCCTATGACTGGAGGTTTCAAGCACCAGGAAGCTGGGTTATCCTTGGCTGATAGGCAGGAGCTGGACTTGAAGGCTTAGAAATTACAGTGGGGTATGGATTTGCTCCTGGAAGTTGAGGCTATGGCTTATACTTGGGTTACTATTGTGTTCCCAGCCCCACCACTCACTCCCAGCCCCCCAGCTAGAATAAAACTGTGCACACCATAGCAAATGCTTGTTGGATATTAAAATAACAATACAAGCTATGTCTATTGAGCACTTACTGTGTGCCAAGCACTATACCAAGCACTTTGTGTACTTCTTATTCTTTACAGCAACTCTGTAGGGGTGTCCCCTTTTTTGTAGCTTAGGAAACCGAGGTTCAGAAAGGTGAGGTCACTTGCCCAGGTCATGTGGAGGGAGAGCTGGGACTCAGACCTAGGAGGTCCCATCTGACTCTTGGGCTCATAACTTGCTCCAGCTCTCCACTTGAATTTGGCAGCCCCTGGTAATTCTGTTCAATTCAGCAAACACTTCTGGGTCACCCCCTGGTCCCTATGGGGGAGCAGGAGCCAAGAATGGAGCAGTCCTGCCCTCAGGAAGCTCCCAGCTGGTCCAGCAGCTGAGTGTAAGGTGAGCCATGAGAAGGTAAGATGGAGGTAAGGCCTTTGGAGAAATGGCAGTTGCAAAAAGCAGAGATAAGGAAGGGAGCCATCTTAGGTGGGAGAGGGGACCTCTTACACATGCAGTTGCTCTGAACCCCTGTCCAGGCCAGAGGACCACTGACCAAGCCTGGATGCAAGTTCCATGAGGGCAGCTCCAAGAACAGGCCCCAGCACATTATAGGTACTCAGTATTCACTCTAGAAGTGAAGGCTCTTCCCCTGACCCCAAGCTGCTTCCCTAAAGTCCTATTTGAGGGCCTGGAAAAGCAGGTCACAAGCAGGACTATCCTAGAAAAAAAAGGGGGACTCTGAGGATCAGAGTGGCCCTAGTCCCAGCTCATCTTCCAACTTGCCTCATGACTTTGGGCAAGTCAGCTCACCTTTTGAGTCTCAGCTCAGCTGAAAAAAAATACAGGAGTGAGAGGACGTGACCCCTGGGGTGACTTGTTATCTCAAAAGTGACAACATTAAGACTTCTCTTCTAACACTTTCACATACAGAAACTCACCCAAGAATGTTTAAAGAATTTGACAACCAAGAAGCAGCAGCAAGTTGGCAACATAACCCAGGCAAGATGCTGCTGAGAAGCTCAAGGCAAGTGGGGGATTCTTCCTTATTCTAGATGAGATGTCCACCTTTGCCCTTGGACACAGTTCTCCCCAGTATGGAGCCAAGGGAAAATGAAAAACAGCCTCAAAGGGGCAGGTCAGGTTTGGTGAGGCCTGGGGCTTCTGTAATTTAGGGGGCCCTTTTGGAGAAAAAGAACACAAAATTAGTTGCAAGACCATGAAGGGGTCATGCCAGGGAGGGACCTGGGGCTTCTGTTTCATTAGCTTTGTGGTGAATCTGCCTCTGCCCAGAGCCCTAGCCTTGTCCCATAATGCCTGACAAAATGCAGCAATGGCCTTTTCTCCCGCCGTGGCCAAAGCCATTCTCTTGGACAGACTAGTCCTCCATCCCCCGCACCCCAAACTGCCTTAAACAAAGCAAAATACAAGGTAAGGAACACACAAATCGCTCTTTAGGTTTCACTGTTGAAAGAAAGTAAATACGTATAAATGTATTCCATAAATATGTACTTTCTTCAGGCTTCTCCTTGCATAACACTGTTTATTTAAGTGGATTCTTTTGTGGGTTTTAAGTGGGAAGCTGGGGCTGACATTATCCCAGCCACTGTTTTGACTGTGAGAATGGTGTTGCTCTTTAGGAGCGTTTTAGGTGAACTTGGCCAATCCCTTCCCTTCTCAGCCTCAGCTGCCACCGCCTCAAAGTGAGGGCTGGAGTGGGTTGCCCTCCCAGGGCCTGTCTCACTGAGGGCTCTGTGAACCCCAGACTGGCCACCCCAAGTCAGGCAGGGAGGTTGGCTCTGACGACCACAGGAGTAGCTGGCATCCAGACCAGGCCACAGAGTTGGCCCCCTGTTTGCCCAACATCCATTATCTTTCGGGTGACAGCATGCCCCAGTTTACTGGGGACAGTTGTGGTTTACACCTGTGGCCCTGGGTTAATTATTAATCTTGTCATGTCTTCAAGAGCAGGACTCTGGGTATAGGCAACTACCTCAGTTCAAAAGGATTTGGGAACTGAAAGTGGGCACACCTGAAGGGATGGCGCCTGAAGGGATGGCGCCTGAAGGGATGGCGGAGGTGCTTTGGGCTGTTCAGTCAGAAGAACAGAGTCAGGGCACAGTCTCACTGTCTGTAAATCTCTGAGCAGATATGGTTTGGGGGTCCCCGAGGAAAGAGTTAGGATCCTTGTGGAAAGTCTAGTCTAAGGGGGCAGGTTTCAGCTTAATCTAAGGAATGGTTTTCTTTCTTTGAAGCTTTTCCCCAACTTTTAAACTTTATTTTGAAGTAATTACAGATTTATAGGAAGTTGCAAAAGTAGTGCATGACCCTGGATGGATGACAAGATTCCTTGCCCTTCCGCCAGGCCCGTGGGTGGGCTTTTACTGGTGCCTAGTTCATGGATGGAGCGGCTCTCTGTGAATCTGGTTTGATGCGGGCCAGGTGGCCCCCTTCCCGCTCCCAGGACGCCAGGTGCCCAGGGCGCCCTTCTAGATGACCCGGCCCCTGCATGGTGTGGCTCTCATACACACCTCCACCCCACCGGGGTCCCTCACTCAGCTCCTGCCTAGGGTTCTGACGCCAAGTTCCCTCTTTGTTTTTGGCACCCGAGGATTTCCCTTTTTTTGTTGTTGTTTGTTTGATTGTGGGTTGGTGTTTTGAGTTTTGTTTTGTTTTTTTCAGTTTGATTGCGTAATTTTAAAATTTGCTCATTTTATCAGCATTTCCATGTGTTTGAAGTAGGAAGGGGGATTTCCATGTCAGCTCCTTCTCCCTTTTTGACCAAAACTGTATGTAATTTTACATATGGGGGGTTTTGTGGTTGTTCGTTTAAGACCCTAACCCTTCCCTATGTCATTAAAAGTTCTTTGTCAATGTCAGTATTAGAGGCTGTATATTCCATTATATGGATCGACCATGATTCATGAAGCCATTTTCCTAATGTTGAACATTTAGATCACTTCCAGGCTTTCACTCATGTAAAACAACGCTGCAGTGATATTTGGCACCTTGATTTATTTTCTTTGGGACACGTTCCTAGAAGTGAGTCACCTGGCTCAATAGGCACAGACGTTTGTTTGTAGGGAGTCTGGTGCGTTCCGCTGAACTGTGGCAGGCGTAGTTGTGGCAGAGAGGTCTGGGGCAACCATGCCTCTCCATCCTTGCTTACTCAGAGGCAGTACTAGGGAAAAGGCCATTTGCCTGAAAATTAATCCATAAAACAGCTTGGTAAACAAATTAAAACCAGTAAAGTTCATAATTGTCCAGCGTCTACTGTTCAGAAGCCAACAACCAGGCCTACCCATCCACGCATTTCCAGAGAGCAATCAGGAAGGACTTGATCATGAATCCCCAACCAATACCCATTAAATGATTTTTCTCTGGCATCCTTGTTAATAGGCTGTTTGCTTCCCCATCATGGCTCTTCAGCGGGCTCATACATGCCAGGTGTAGGGAAAAATCAACACTTGCCTGCTGCCCTAACTTTTTACTCAAACTGGGATGAGTTGACAGTATAGCAAAGTGGTTATAGTCTTCTTTCAAATCTTCCAAATTTTCCATCGTGAGCTTTTGATACTTTTGTGAACAACAACAAAAGAGTATATAAATACATGATATATATATAAATATATAATATATTAGTTCACTTTGAACCAATGTGGCCCAAACCAGACAGTGTTACTTCCTTGTTTCATTTCCAAAATTCTCTCTCAGTTTTTTTTTTTTCCATATTGCATAATCAGCCTCATCTTGCCTATACTTAAGTTTTCTACGCTGAGATTTATAACAATGTGTAGTGTCATTAAGCTTATTTTGTATATTCTTCTTTAAAAAGTGGATCTGTAGAAACTGCTTGGAGCCCAGTTGGTTGGGAGAAGATACTTGCTCTCGGTTTCTGTAGAAAGGTCCTCTGTGTACATATGTTGCCTCCAAAATGTGTGGATAAATCAAGCATTTAGAACACATTTTCTTTCCTTCGTTTAGTCATTCAACAAAGATATATTTCTGTCCAGGCTCACTGACTCATAGAAACCATCTTGTAAGTGTGGACTAATTCCCAAGCTAGCCCAAAGCCAATTTAATCAATACGAGGCTCGAAACTCAGAGCCTCACCACTGCCTAGAACATTGCACGGGAAACACAGACTTCGGGAGCCCATCCCATAGATCCTGCCAAACCACACATTCCTGCCCCACTAAGGAGAGAACATGGCACACAGGGGAGCCTGCCCACCCCCATGTCTGCCTGGGTACCAAGGATCTTTCTGCTGTGTGGGCTGTACAGACATTTGGGCTGAGGAAAGAAGCCGGCCTGATTTTTTTGTTGTTATGATTTTATTTTTTAATTGTACTAGAAATACATGAACGCATCTCAGTTTTTAAAATTTAAATAGTTTATTAGAATACAGTGTACAGCTATGGAAAGTACAGAGTGAGAGTCCCTCTTGACCATCTCCCCAATCCCACACCTCTTCCCAAACATGACCAAACAGACATTTTATTTTTTTAAATTTTTGATTATTTAATTTATTTTGGCTGCGTTGGGTCTTCTTGCTCCGTGCAGGCTTTCTCTAGTTGCAGCGAGCGGGGGCTGCTCTTCGTTGTGGTGCGTGGGCTTCTCATTGCGGTGGCTTCTTTTGTTGCGGAGCACGGGCTCTAGGCACGAGGGCTTCAGTAGTTGTGGCACGTGGGCTCAGTAGTTGTGGCTCGTGGGCTCTAGAGCACAGGCTCAGTAGTTGTGGCACGCGGGCTCAGTAGTTGTGGCTCGTGGGCTCTAGAGCACAGGCTCAGTAGTTGTGGCACACGGGCTTAGTTGCTCCACGGCATGTGGGATCTTCCCGGACCAGGGCTCGAACCCATGTCCCCTGAACTGACAGGCGGATTCTTATCCACTGCGCCACTAGGGAAGTCCCCAGACATTTTAAATGCACTTGCAAACATGCAGATGCATATATACATGTACACTTTTAATTTTGTTATCTTTTACATAAATGGGATCATCCTATATATATTATTCTGCAACTTGCCCTTTTTCACACGGTGTCTTGAAGAGCTTTCCACAACAGGACATATAAGTCCACTTCATTCTTTGTGTGTGTGTGTGTGTGTGTGTGTGTGTGTGTGTGGCAAAATACACATAACATAAAAGTTACCATTTTAACCATTTTTAAGCGTATAATTCAGTGGCATTAATTACATTCACAGTGTTGCACAACCATCAGCACTCTTTCCAAAAGTTTTTAATTACTCTAAATATAAACTCTGTAATCATTAAGCAATTACTTCCCATTCCCCTCCCACCAGCTCCTGCTAACCTCTAATCTACTTCCTGTCTCTATGAATTTGCCTACTCTAGATATTTCATATAAGTGGAATCATACAATATTTGTCCTTCTCTGTCTGGCTTATTTAATTTAGCATCATGTCTTCAAGGTTCATCCGTATTATAGCATGTGTCAGAACACTGCATTCATTTTAATCACTGAGTATTATTATTTCACTGTATGAATGCAGCATAATTTGTACAAGGAACATATATATATACACTTCCCATGTTGAAAATTTTGTCCAACTTTTCTCTATCTCCAACAATGCTATAATGAGCTTCTTGGTACTGAAATCTTTGTGCACATGTGAAAACATTTTCTAGGATCAATTCCTGCAAGAGGAGCTGCTGCATCAAAGGATTTAAGCATTTAAAATTTTGATATTATCATATCACCCTCTAAAAATGCAATACTGATGGACACTACCACCTGCAGTGTATGTAAGTGCCTATTCCACACACCCTTATGGACTCTTGGTATTATGCATCAATTAGCATTCTTCCAGTCTGATGGCCTATATATATATATATATATATATATATATATATATTTTTTTTTTTTTTTTTTTTTTTTCTGATTATGCTGCTCACTTCCTTGATTGTTTGGGGCACTGAGGCACCTCTTCATACGTCTATTGGCATTCGTATATCTCTGGTCCATTTTTAAATTGAATGATTTCTTTTTTCACAATATGTTATGGATAGTAAGCCTGTGTAGTTTGTTACTTGTCTCGTGGCTTTGTTTACAGTGCCTTACCTCTTGGGAAGAGTTTCTTTTTTTATGTAGTCCAACCTGTCATGACTCCCATTTTGCTATCTGAGTTTTGGGTTCCTCTTACAGGGGTCTTCCCTTCTCAAATTTTTTTTTTTTTTTTTTTTTTGCGGTACGCGGGCCTCTCACTGTTGTGGCCTCTCCCTTTGCGGAGCACAGGCTCCGGACGCGCAGGCTCAGCGGCCATGGCTCACGGGCCTAGCCGCTCCGCGGCATGTGGGATCTTCCCGGACCGGGGCACGAACCCGTGTCCCCTGCATCAGCAGGCGGACTCTCAACCCCTGCGCCACCAGGGAAGCCCTCAAATTTTTAAAAATAAAATTGTTTTGTATTTTATTCTAGTAGGTTATTTTTTTAATGTATAGTGCTTTGATCTATTTAGAATTGTTTGTTTGTTTAGCTTTTATCGTGGAAAACCTCAAGCATACATATGTGTTTTGAAGCAAATCGCAGTCATACAATTTCATCTGTAAAACTCTGAGCATATTACCTCTATAAGTACTCATTTTTTAAAATATATAACCATAGTATCATCATCACACCTATGAAAATTAACAATGGTTCCTTAATATTATCAAATATCCAACCAGTAGTCACATTCCCAATTGTCTTATAAATGTCACATTTTATTTGTTTATTTGAATTAGGAGTGAAAGTTTTCAAAATGCTATTGGTTGATGTATTTTTTAAGTTGATGGTTAACATGCTCCTCTGTCCTCTATGTGTCTTCTAAATTGTATCTTTAAGTTAGATCTAGAGGCTTAATCAGATTCAGATTCACATTTTTCACAAGAGTACTTCATAGGTGGGGTTCTGTCTGAGTTTGTTTTTGTATACAGAATAAGATAAGAATCTAACTTAGTTTTTTAAAAAATACATGATTAATTGCATGCTGTACCAATACCATTTGTTGAATTATATATATAATTATATTAATTATATATATGTATATACATACTTTTCTAAGCTATTCTTTGCTCTTGATCTTTTTGTCTATGCCTAAGCCACATAGTTTTAAACCCTGTACCTTTACAGTTTGTTTTGATATCTAATAAGGCAGCTCATCCTTCATTGATTTTTTTTTTTTTGGCCATGCCACACAGCTTGCAGGATCTTAGTTCTATGACCAGGAATCGAACCAGTGCCCTCAGCAGTGAAAGCCTGGCGTCCTAACCACTGGACCGCCAGGGAATTCCCCTTCATTTATCCTTTAAAAGAAATTTTTGGCTTTTCCTGTGCTTATTCTCCCCCATGGTAATTTAACATTTGGTTAATCTGTATGTTAAGACTTTGATTGGGATTGCATCCAATTTATAGACTAATTTGGAGACAAATGGCATCTTTATAGTAGTCAATCTTCCCAGCCAGAGGTATGGTTTTTCTTCCATGCATTCAGATTATTTTATGTCTTTCAGTACAATTTTATGCTTTTCTTTATCTAGGCCCTTACAGTTTTTGTTAGGTCTAGTTTTAAATATTTTGCTATTTTTTTTCTACTGTTTTAAGGATGATCTTTATTTCTCCATGCATTTTCCAGTTGGTTATAGCTGGTACTTAGGAAAGCTTTTTATAAGTGCTGAACTCACTTTTTAGAAGTTATAATAATTTTTTTCATGTTGATAATTTTAGATTTCCTGGTTGGCAATCATATCATCTGCATCCGGTTTTGTATTGTTCGGGTTTTTCTTTAGGCTCATGCAGAGTCAAGTAAAACCTGGCTGACAAGGAAATTTACTGAACTCAGATTACTGCTTGATGAAGATGAAGCTCTGACCAAGAAATTCATTGAGAAAAACATGCAGCTTGCCCTGCAGGCGTACAGGGAGCAAATCAAGTCTTGTGGGGAGCAAATCGATGTCATGAACAATCTCTCCAACAGGGTCTGGCATATCAGCCAGGAACCCAGTCCTGTAGAGCTGCTGCAGGTAATGCTGGGTTTCTGCCCTCACAGCGGCCACCGGCCGCCACATTTCATCTTGGTTAATGTGGCACTGAACACAGTATTCACACACTGAGTAAATACACAGAACTGCCTTGTCAGCAGGTAGACTGATTACATTGTTAGGAAGATAATATATATCTTGGACTAATTAAATGACATGAACAGCCACCATTTTTGAGGGCCTCTGTGTTCCAAGCACCTCAGGTATCTTAGCTCTAATATTTACTAACACTCTGCAAATTGGATATTCTCACCCCATTTTACTAATGAGAAATGGAGGCTCAAGGAGATGAAGGGACTCATCCAAGGTTATACAGCTGGTAGGTGGCAGATCTGGGATCAGGTCTGTCTGACTCTAAAGCCACAAGGCATCACTGCCCAGTCCTCTGACAGTACAGTCTTAATGGAAACATCACTCCTGGAAAGGCAGGCACCCTTGCAAAAGCTACTAAGCAGACTTCAAGAGTGGAGTCACAGTTTGCTCAAAGGGGAGAGAAGGACGGGACTCCTTGGCCAGTGGGCTCTGTTGGAGGCTATTATCTTATACTGAAGGAGAATCTGAAAACTAGCCCCTATAATATTCACTACTACACTTAGTGAAAGCATGTTGTTGAGGGTCACGTTCCCGTCTTCAGGGAACCATGGGAGAAACTCCTCTCTCGTGTCAGTACTCCTGTGCAGTCACCTATGCGCTTGGATTGCTTTTCTACTCATCTAACTCTTCCTCTCTCTTTCTTTGCCGTAGCTTCTGGGAAGCTCAGAGCCAAATATGTTTCAAATAGCTGGGATGAGACTTTGTGGCATACGGTTTATGCCTCATCTCACTCTGGCTTCCAGCTTACAGTCTAATCCTGGTTTTCTCTTGGCTTCATTTTTCTCACTGTAGAGGAAAATCTTGCAGCGTTAGATAACTTTTGTAAGATGCTTTAAAGGTTTGTGGGATGAAGCAAGGTACAACTAAGTAAAGATGGCACTGAGTTGAACTACAGATTAGCATGGGCTCTGGCTGCAAAATAAGACAGACAAATAAATCAGTACAAAACTATAGTCAAGCCAGTCCCTGGAGGCTATTTCCACTCTTGTGCCTTTATGTGGCCTTGGTCAATTCAGCCTGTGTCTCATTGTTAAATAACAACCACAACAAAAAAAACCTAACAAAATATTCTGGGTGAGGTGCTCTCCTAGGCACTTTAGACATTGTACTTTAAGAGAGGCAAGACGCACAGAGGGGCACATTTTTTTTCTTTTAAAATAATGGTACATTTTAGGAATATCTAATGCAAAGGGATGCTTCCATGGAGAAGAATGCTATTCTTCCATTATAGATACAGTTTCAGGGCTTTCTCATCTCTTTTTTTTTTTTTTTCTTTTAATTCTCTGGTGCCCAAGCTACTGATTTTCATCATTCATCGTTCCTTCCATTTGTTCACTCATTTTTTCATCAAATATACACTGAGCAACCTGATTGCAACAGGCCCCTGCTTCACATTAGGAGCTCATGGGTGTGGAGACATGCTCAGAAAGTTATTCACAACACAGCACAACTAAGTGAGCTAGCAAAAGTGTGTCCAAGAAAAGTCCAACTCTGTATGGGGAATCAGGGAAGGCTTCCAGGAGGAGGTGACAGTGGAGCTGGTATGGGAGAATAAGGAGGAGCTCAGTGGGTATATACAGAGGGAAGAAGCAGAGAGGACATCCCAGGCAGAAAGGAAGCATGTGCGTGTGAGAGCTTGGCAGGCTGGAGAACTGCCAGGGTTCAGCCTGACTGGAGGCGGGGGCAAGGGTACAAGGGAGGGGGGCGTGTTGGGAGATGTAGGGATGCCAGGGTTACTTGATAAAGGGTCTTATATGCCTGGTCATGAAGTTTAGACTTTGTCCTGTAAAGAGAACAGGGGCCAGGGGAGTGTTTTGCAACGAGGAATGACACGGTCAGATTAATGCTTTAGAAAGGTCACTTTAGTGACAGGCTGGAGGATGGACTGGACAGGCAGGAATGGAGCCTGGAAGGAAAGTTGGGAGGAGCCCACAGTATCCAGGAGAGAGATGATGGTGGGCTGGACCAGTGAAGGAGCAGTGGGGATGGGGAGAAGCAGGCGAGTTTGATAGATGTGACAGGATTGGTGATTGGGGGAATCCAAGATGACAGCTCGTTTCTGGCTTGAGAGATGGGTGGTTATGTGGCTGTTCCCTGAGTCTGCAAAGGCAAGAAGTAGATGTGCTCAGTTTCATTCATTCATGTATTGCATCGTGAACATTTATCGAGAACCTCCTGTGTGTCAGGCCCTGTGCTAGACGCTGGAGTTTGGGGTTACCAGGTGGTCGCATTTGTCCCTCATCCCCTTCCCCAGTCCCACCCCACCCATCTGCCCTCTGGGCCACCCCGGAGATGCTCCCTGCCCTCCCTGCTAGTGCTCTGACTCCCTGGCCAGCCCTCTGAGTGTGACCTTAGCCCTCTTTCTCCACAAATTACCTTCTTCCCACCCAAATGAGGATGGGCTCTAGACCTGCAGCTTCCTAGGTAGACAGGGCTCGGAGACTGTCCCTCAGCCCCTCCCAAGACCCAGCATTCCTTCCTGCCAAGCCCTGGGCCACCTTCCCTCCCTCCTGAGGCATCCACCCGCCCCTCCCATCTTGGGCAGCACCACCCACCAGCCAGGGCCTGCTCTCCTAAGGCAATCTGCTGTCTTCTAAATCCTTGCCCAGGACAACCCTCCAGAAAGTGCAGACAGGGATCTTAGGTGCAAACAAGAGAATCCACTGTAACTGTTTTAAGCAAGAAAGGAGTTTATGAAAGAGTATTAGGCAGCACATCTGATCTCCAGGAAGGCCAGAAAGTCGTGATGAAGACCAGGCCACAGGAGTGAAGTCAAGGCCATGGCACAGACTTGCTCCAGTGTAGACCCACCCTTCTCCGCTGGGCAAGATGTCACAGCTCACACCACTGACCCAGAGCACGCCCCCTGGAACCTCCACCCCTGCTGTCCCCGACAGCTACACGCCACTGTCACCAGCCCACCCTCACTTCCACATCCAAGTCTTGCAGTGGAGACTCCTTGTCACATGCCTACACCATGGGTGCAAAGGGGGCTGGGACAGTTTTCTTGCTTCTACTTAGCAAAGCCATACTTAACACAGGAAGGGTATTTAAAAGGTGCTGTCCAGGCAGAAAACAGGACAGGCCCCCACTGTGGTGGGCACACCCCCTTGGTCAGCATTCCAGTTGAGCTTCCAGAGTCTTTGGCTTCCCCTTTGGGATATGGTTTCCTGTTCCCCCCCCCCTTTGGACATGCCCCAGGAGCGCCTTCCCCAGGAAAACTGGCCCCTCGCTCTTTTCGTCCCCTGTACCTCAGGCCGACCTCTGTCACAGTGTCTGTAAAGCTTCGGGGTCCCTTTCGAGGTGGTGAGCAACTTCAGGGCAGGGGCAGTCAGCTTGCCTCCTTCCTCGAGGCAGGGTGGTGGGGGGTTGCCATGGCTGCGGTCCTCGGGTGGCTCTGCTGCCAGGGGCAGGGCCTGGGCTGGCAGCAGGTGCCATGGCCAGGTGGGGCCAGTGCTTGCTGGCTGGGTTTGTTCCTGGGCTCGGTGGTGGAGGCTGGGACGCGGCTCCAAGCCACCCTGAGCCCCACGTGCCCTCGCGCGTACACGGCCGCTGAGTGGCAGACGCAGCAGCAGATGAGCCTGGGGCAGTCGTGCCACCCCGTGCCCCACTCCTTTGAGCCCGTCAAGAGCTTCTTTAAGGGCCTTGTGGAAGCCACGCAGAGCCCGCTACAGACGCCACTCGATGTCCGTCTTAAGGCGAGTAAGTCACCGTGTGACCATCCTTGGGTCCTTTACTCCCCTAGTGCCCTGTGATTAGAGACAACTGTGAAGATCGCCACCCTAAATCATGTCTCTCCTGCACAGAGACCCTAGGCTGGGTGGTCAAGGTCTCCTGGGCCTGGGCCCAACCCTCCCTTCCAACCTCACCTCCTACCCATTCGGAGACCGGGTCCTGCTTCTCGCAGCTGCGCTGCTCTGCTCCCGCCCCTCAGTTGCTCCCGAGGTTCTGCCACACCTCAGCTTTGCCTGCGCTGGGCTCCCAGCTGGAAGGGCCAACTCCCCCTCCTCTTCCTCTGCCTGGTCAGGACCCACAGCTGTGCTCACCTGGGAAGCCTTTCCAAGAAACCCGAGGCTCGCTCGCTCTCCCGGCCTTCCCCCCACTCTGCCCTGGGCCTGCTCCATCTTCTGCCTGGGGGTGTTTGTCAGCTGGAGACATGGACCCCTCCCTTCCTCTCTTAAAGGCCTGGAAGGCAAGAACCACTTTGGGTCCAGCTCTGAGGTCACTGCAGGGCCTGACACAAAGCAGGTGCTCAGAAATATCCATTCATTCATCTCTGCTTTTAGGATTCATTCAGACCGTTTACTGAGCCCCTGTTATGTGCTGGGCACAGTGGGGTACAAAGCAAAGCTCCTGCCTTTGTGGTGCTCAGTCTTTTAAGGGGAAGATGGACAACAAATGAATATATGTCAGCAATAAGAAGTGCTTTGAGGGACGTCCCTGGTGGCACAGTGGTTAAGAATCTGCCTGCCAATGCAGGGGACACGGGTTCGAGCCCTGGTCCGGGAAGATCCTACATGCCGCGGAGCAACTAAGCCCATGCACCACAACTACTGAGCCTGCGCTCTAGAGCCCGCGAGCCACAACTACTGAAGCCCACGTGCCTACAGCCCGTGCTCCACAACAAGAGAAGCCACCGCACTGAGAAACCCACGCACTGCAACGACACTCGCCGCAACTAGAGAAAAGCCCGCACGCAGCAACGAAGACCCAACGCAGCCAAATAAATAAATAAATAAATTTATTAAAAAAAGAAAATTGAAGTGCTTTGAAAAAAGAAAATAAAGCTGAGTAAGGAGAATGGAGGGTGACCAGGAGGAAGAGCTATTTTCTATGGTAAGTGGGAAAGGCCTCTTTGAGAAGGGGATGTGTGAACTGACCTGAAGGATGGGCTGGAGATCATTGTTGTCACATTCATGGACTCTGGAGCCAGACTGCCCGGGTTCCAATCCCAGGCCCACCACTTCCTAACCCTGCCATCTTGAGCAGGGCACCTAACTTTTCTATGCCTCTGTTTCCATATCCATAAAATGGAGATGATAATATATTCCTGTCTCATAGAGTTGTTGTAAGGATTAAATGAGTTCTTACATGTAAAGTGCTCAGAATGGCGCTCAGGCATAATAAGCACCATGTGAGCGTTTAGCTGTTATTGTTGCTGCTGCTGTTATATCTGGGGGAAATGTCTTCTAGGCAGAGGGAAAAGCAAGTGCAAAGGTCCCGAGGCACAAGGTAAGAGTAAGTTTGGCATGTTGAAGGAACAGCAAAGGGCAGGTGGGGGGAGTCAACAGGAGTAGATGTGGGCACAGGAAGGGAAGAAGAGAGAAAGAGATACCAAGGAGACTCCACAGATTTTGACCGGAACAACCAGAAGGAAGTTGTCATATTCTGAGATGGAAAAGAGCATTTAGACTTGGAGGGAATGGCCCTTTTGGCTCTCTGAGCAGCACCATGGTGGTTTGCAAGAGCAAATGCCTGACGAAAGGCAGTTAAAAGGGAGCCAAGAAGGAAATGGTTGATCTGTTTTCTAAGGAAGGTTGGTACGATGTGAAAGCACCAGCTATGTTCCATATAAGAAATATTGGAAAAACCCTAGTCATGAGAACTCTAGGAACCAAAATTGCATTTGATCGCCTCAAGGGTTAACTTTTGGAAGTGAGCCTTGCTGACCTGCAGAATGATGAAGCTGCATTTAGAGAATTAAAGCTAATTCCTGAAGATATTCAGGGCAAGAACTGCCTAACTTTCGTGGCATGGATCTTATCCATGACAAAATGTGCTCCATGATCAAAAAATGGCAGACCATGATTGAAGCTCATGTTGATGTCAAGATTACCAATGGTTATTTGCTTCATGTGTTCTGTGTTGGTTTTGCTAAAATATGCAACAATCAGCATTACCCCGTGTGGTGAACATCTTCATTATCCCCCATTTTACGGATGAGGAAGCCGAGGGTCAGAGAGGTTAACTGACCTGCCCTAGGTCACACAGCTGGTAGGGGTAGAGGCAGAATTCAAACAGACTCTGGTCCCAAGGTCTGTGTTCTGATCCCATGGAGTCTGCTTCCTCCCAGGCCATCAACACTCATCTACCACCAGATAAGGCCATCATTCTTACTATCACAGATAATACTGAGAGGTACTGACTCCCAGGAAGGCCACAGGGAGATGGGGGTCTTGCAGCACCACTGCCCTTCCAGTGTCCCACCTCACCTCCCTACCTGTGAGTTCCACAGATATTGCCGGCTCAACAGGCTGAAATGGAATCTGGCATCTTCTATGCCTCAACCCCCAATCCTCTGCTTCTTGACTCCAATCTACTCTTCATTCTCCACTCCCATTAGAGTTAAGCCTTGGTACTTGTACCACTGCAGTATATCCTGAACCCAGCCCCTTTTCCATCCCTGCTGCCCCAGGTCAGGCCTGAGCCTACCAACAGGGCCTCTGCCTCCACACTCACCCTGCCCCATCCACTCCCCACCAGAGAGAGCTCTGGAGATTCTTCTGCTCATGTCTACGCTCCTTCAAACACCTTCCATGGCTCCTCACTTTTTACATGACGCTCCTAGCACCTGTCCCTAGCACCTGTCCTTAATGTCTTTGCTCCTGCTGTATCCTTGGGAAAGCCTCCCATCCTTTTTCTGGGTGTTCAAATCTTCCCCATCCTTTAAGGGCCAGCTGAGGTGCTTCCTCCTCCATGAAGCCTTCGCTGACCCCTCCAGGCCCTGGAGCCCTTTCACGTCTCCTCTTCGATCTAGAGCACTCTCTGCCTTGAGCGGCATAGCTCAAGCAAGCCCATTTATCACCTCATTTACCTGACTGAGCTGTTGGAGACAGGGACCATGACTTGGGTTTCCCCTGAACTCTTACCTGGATGAGGCCTGAACACGACCCTTCTAAGGGTTCAGCTTTGATTTCTTGTTTTCTATCTTGATCCTAGAATTTGCATGTCTGCCATGAAATTGCCCCCTTCCTTGACTGCTGAATACATGGTTGACTCTCAGGATGGTCCTGGAGCCTGCTGTCTCCTCCCCACGTCCAGGCCTCACTCACACTGGCCTGTCATTGCTCAGTTTGCTTCGGATCCTAGAAAGTGTGTTTCCGTATAGATCTGAGCCTTGTCCTGAAGTTTTCCTGTTACTGTGAATTTGCATTTCCTACTTAAATTTGCATGCAATTCTTGGGGAGAGATTATGCGAATCTCCAGTTCTGTAATATTTTTAGTATGTTTTGTAATTTGTGCTGCTTGCATGAATATCTGGCACTCATTTCTCACAATTCATTACAGACGTGAACTGCCAGCTCCAGGCTTCTCTGGCGTCCAGCCGGGTTCCCTGTTGAAAATAAGCCCCTCACCAGAGCGATCACTCTTCTTAAAATGTAAGACCCCAGGAGCAGGGAGAGAGTGAAGAGGGCGCGGGGTGTACTGGTGGGAGGGAGAGTCACTGAAGTAGAGGGCCCCCTCTTTTTCCCTAAGAAACCCAACTTGAGTTTTCTTAACGCTTATTATCAGTTTTTTAAAAACCATAGAAATAATACACGTTCACTGTAGAAAAATTAGAAAACAGAAGTTTTTTAAAAGAAGATCACTCATAAATCACTGAAGAGCTTCAGAAATTTTTCTGCTCACATACCCAAGCAGACATGTAGTAGTAGATAACTACTATTATTTTCCCTTTTAACTTTCTTTGGCATATCTATATACATACTGTGATAAATATTTAATATATATATTTTTTACAAACATGGTGTCATACTCTACATCCTGTTTTGTAATCTGTGTTTTCATTTACTGGTATATTATGAACATCTTTGTTCCCTTAAAAAATTATACAGGTAATGTGTGCTTCTTGTAGAGAATTAGAAATTACATATACTGAAAGAAAACAATTGCCTGCCCCAGAGTTAAATGATGTTAATTTTTGTCATATATTCTTTCAGACATTTAAAAAGTATATATGTCTACAGATTTTTAAAAATGGGATCATATTACAGATATTCTTTTATAATTTTATTTATTTATTTATTTGTGGCTCCACCACGAGGCTTGCAGGATCTTAATTCCCCAATCAGGGATTGAACCCTGGCCCCCAGCAGTGGAAGTGCGGAGTCCTAACCACTGGACCGCCAGGGAATTGCCTTTTGTAATTTTAAAAATTTAATAGTATAGATTGAACAATTTTCTATTTTAATAAACACAGATATTATGGTTATTTTTAAAGGATACATGGTATTCCATTGAATATGCCATGTTTAAATCAATCTCATATCATATTATTGGACATTCAGGCTGCTTTACATTTTCATTTCTATAAACAGTGCTGCAGTAAACATCCATTCTTGTACCTCTTTGTTGAATTAATGAATAAGTGACTGAATACACCTTAGTTCATTTTTGTATTTTTTTTTAGGAGTAATTTCTCAAAATGGAATTACTAGGCATGAATTTTTTTAAACTAAACTTTAACAAATATAAAATACATAAGAAAAGTGCACAAATCAAAGGGCTGTAGCTCAATGATTTTTTTAAAAGTAAACACATTCAATAACTTCCTTCAGACCATGAAATGGAAACTTCTAGCTCCCCAGAATCCTTCCTCATGCCAGTTCACTATCCCGAAGGGTAACTACTCTCCTGACTTCTAACAGTAAAGATTACTTTTGCCTGTCTTTGACCTTTATATAATGAGATCACTCAGACTACTCTTTTGTGTCTTGCTTCGACAGAACAACATGACATTTGTGAGATTTACCCATATGATTGTGTGTAGCAGTAGTTTGTTGATTTTCACTGTAGTGTAGTATTCCATTGTATGAATGTAGCACACTTAATATTATTGATGGACATTTTGGATTGTTTAGCTTTTGCCTATAGTGAATAATGTTGCTTTGAATATCCCTGTACCTGTCTTTTGATGCACCTATATATGCATTTCTGTTGGGTATTTACCCAGGAGTGGGAGAAAAGGATGCCCAGTATAAACACTTCTATGCAACATTGTTCTAGATGTCCTAGAGAGTGCCTTGAGGCAAAAAAAAAAAAAAGTAAGCTATAAGGATGGGAAAAGGGAAAAAAGATCATTATTCAAAGATGACATGATTATTTACAGAAAATCCAAAATAATCTATAAATAAATTAGTTACCAAATGAATTTAGAACAGCTGCTTGATGTAATGTCAGCATACAAAAATCAATTGTATTTCTATGTATTGGCAATAAACAATTCGAAAATGAAATTTTTAAAACATTATTTTCAAAAAAAAAAACAACAAAAACAAAAACATTATTTTCAGTAACACTTTTAAAAAGCTAGGAATAAATCTAACAAAAGACGTACAAAGCCTCTCTACAGAAAACTCCAAAATATTACCGAGAAAACTATCCGGCAGTATCTACTAAAGCTAAACATCCACATGCCCTAAGACCTAGACTTTTCTCTAACTTCATGTCTACAGATGTGTATAATGCAACAAGAACTGTTATTGGGAGTTTAAATCACCACCACCTTTCTGGAGGACAGTTTGGCAATATTTACCAAAGGCCTTAAAATCACAATCATCCCCATTGAGCGAGCAATTCTTCTTCTAGGAATATATCCTAAATAAATAATCAGATACATAAAGATGTATTCACATTAGTGTTTCCAAAACCTTTTTAAAAAGCGTATTTTTTAAGGCGGGGGGCGGGGATAGGTTAAATTATAATTCATCGATACATCAAAATCTTAAGGTTGCCATTAAAATGCTCTTATAAGAGAATATTATTTGATGTGGAACAACAAAAACAAAAACATTATTTTCAGTAACACTTTTAAAAAGCTAGGAATAAATCTAACAAAAGACGTACAAAGCCTCTCTACAGAAAACTCCAAAATATTACCGAGAAAACTATCCGGCAGTATCTACTAAAGCTAAACATCCACATGCCCTAAGACCTAGACTTTTCTCTAACTTCATGTCTACAGATGTGTATAATGCAACAAGAACTGTTATTGGGAGTTTAAATCACCACCACCTTTCTGGAGGACAGTTTGGCAATATTTACCAAAGGCCTTAAAATCACAATCATCCCCATTGAGCGAGCAATTCTTCTTCTAGGAATATATCCTAAATAAATAATCAGATACATAAAGATGTATTCACATTAGTGTTTCCAAAACCTTTTTAAAAAGCGTATTTTTTAAGGCGGGGGGCGGGGATAGGTTAAATTATAATTCATCGATACATCAAAATCTTAAGGTTGCCATTAAAATGCTCTTAGAATATTATTTGATGTGGTAAAATGTTCATAAATACATCAATAAATTTAAAAAGCAGATTACCCAAGAGCCTGTATAGTATGACACCAACGTTAAGAAAAAAACTATAAAGGGGCAAGTAAAGAAAAAAATTGGAAGCATATACACCCAAGTGTTAACAGTGATAGGATTATTTTTTATTAAATTTTTAGAAATTGGCAACAAATTTCATGGTACAAAATTCAAGCCGTACAACGGGTGTTCACTAAAATGTTCTCTCCTGCCCGTGTTCCCCAGCCACCGCCCCACTCGTGATTTCCGTGTTTCCCTGTATTCTACCCTGAACACTTGCGGGACAGCGGGTACCAGCGGGGTCGGTTCCCCGGGGCGGGGCAGGGGCACTGGCCCCGCCCATCGGCCGTGGCCCGGTGTCCCCGCCCTCCGCAGGCGCGCGCATGCCCACGCTGGAGCCAGACACGCTGCACGCGCGCCTGCGCCTCTCGGCAGACAACCTGAAGGTGTGTTGCGGCTACCATGGCAGCCTGGGGCTCAACCCCGCGCTGCATTTCGACGCGCTGTGGCAGGTGCTGGGCCGCGAGTGCTTCGACGCCGGCCGCCACTACTGGGAAGTGGACGTGCAGGAGGCGGGCGTCGGCTGGTGGGTGGGCGCGGCCTACAGCTCCCTGCGGTGCCTCTGCCGCCGCCCGCTTGGGCTGCAACCGCCAGTCCTGGTGCCTCGAACTATATGACCTCGAGTACTGGGTCTTCCACGATGGCCAGCGCAGCCGTCTGCGGCCCCGCGACGACCCCGACCGGCTCCGCGTCTTCCTGGACTACGAGGTCGGCGTCTTCATCTTTTACGACGTGACGGGCGGCATGACCCACCTGCACACCTTCCGTGCCGCCTTACAGAAGCTGCTCTACCCGGCCCTGCGGCTCTGGGAAGGGGCCATCAGCATCTCCCGACTGCCCTAGGGGCCGACACCTGAGTGGCTGCCCTAGGTTCTCCGCGGCTTAGGTCTCACCCGATCCAGACGTGGCTGGTCTCCTGCCGCCTCTGTAAGCATTCCCATCCTCTCCCCTACCAGTCATGCCCTGTGCTTTGAACAGTTCCTCTCCCAGGTAGGCTAGTTTCAAACGGGCCCTAAACACAGGTCCTCTGCTGCTGCTCTCTCATCGGAACTCCCCACCGCCACCAGGGCCCTTATACTACACTGCTTTTAGTCCAGGTTCCTGAAAGGACACACCCACAGGTGAGCCCTAAGCATCCTCACCATGTCAGAATATATGATCCTCAGCCTCAGAACATTCTCCCTCATAGAGCACTCAGAACCGCCTGGCACATAGTAGGCGCACAGTAAATATGTGAATGAATAAGAATCGCTAAGACTCTTCTGTCACTTAATGTCCCTTGGATCTGCTTCCTCTTCTCCACTGTCCTTCAGCTTGTCCTTGTCACTCCCTTAAGAGCAGCTGCAAGAGCTTCTTAACACCTCCTGGCCTGAACCCTTTCCCATGCTCATCCTCCACCCTACAGCTAGAGTGATCTGCGTGAAACCTCACTTAACCTCTTAGAACTATCAGAAGGTTCCCAAGGACTATGTGGGGTGGGGGGGAAGCACTTTACCTTAGCAGTCAAGGCTTTCCTAGTCTGCCCCAAACTACATATCCTCATCTAGCTCCTACTGCTCTTTTCAGAGACCCTCCAATCAGAACTGTGTGTGTGTCGCATAGTTCCACCTCTATACCCTTGCCCTTGCCATTTCCCATATAAACACATTTATACAGGAAAGGCCCTTCTTCTTTTTGCCTGTTTTCCCCAGTCTTAACTGCCCCCAGGAGCTCTCCCCAAGCTACAAGAATCTCTCTGTATCAGATCCAGTCTGGGACCTGTCTTTCCAATTAGATTGGAAGATTCCTAAAGGCAGCCATGTCCTACATCCTACACCTTACCCACCCTGAAAAGTTCAGAACGTCCCTTCCCTCCAAGGCAGCGAGTGAATGACCACTAGCTGGCTGCTATTGAATCAGAACAGCTGAGCTGGGAGGGTCTCACAGATCACTCAGCCTGACCCCATTGTACGTTTGGGGAGAATAAGGTCCTGAAAGAAAGTTGCCTAAAGTCACCCACGGTGATTAAGGGCTCGGCCACCTCCCAGCCCTCAGGCATGTGTCTCACTTGCCCCCTGGCCCAGTGCTACAGGCCCAGCTTTCAACCTGGAAGATTTTACTGCTTATTCATTTCTTAGGGGATGTTGGGAAGAAATCAGCAGGTGACTGTTGCTAAGCAGCCACAGGCAGTTTTCCCAACTGTCTTGGAATCAAAAGGAGAGGAACTAACTATGAGTGGGGTTTGGGCAGCTCAGGCATCCCTATGCTCCTCAGATCCAAAATGTTGCCAAGGAAACCCAGAGAGCCCCTGCTTTCCAGAAGGTAATGACAGAAATAGAGAAGGCCAAATCAGCAGGGCCTCCTAGGGATATCAGCCCCTCTAGTAGGGAGGGAAAGGCCTCTTTCCAGGGTCTGTGCCTCAGTTCTGAAGGTTCAGCATCCTGTCTGTCAAATTCCTTATATGGTTTTGAAGTGGTACTATGTAAAAGTATCTTCTTAGGTGCTTGGCAGGAGGGCAGTGGTAGGGTGAGGAAAACGCAAAGCTGAATGTCTCTCAGGGTTTAAACAGACTCTCAGTGCGTTAATTGGTTTGAACCATATAAAACTGCCGATTTCCAATAGTTTTTTTTAACCTAAAAACGGTACTTTCATATGGGGCAATGTAATGTAAGTAGAATACAAGGCAGAAGGAACCTCAAAAGTGGCTTTAGTCCTAACCAAATCATTTAAAACTCTACCTTGGATAGATGTCTTCAGCACTATGCTCCAGGAATGCTGAGAAGAGGGAAATTAATTCTACTGGGGATGGCCCAGAGCTGAATTCTGACAGGCAGAGGGCGTTCCTGACAGAGGAAGATGCACGAACTTGACCCCATATCTCTGTTCACCCCTGCAAACCAAGATTTATTCCCAGACCCACGGCCGCAGGGTCCAAGTAAAAATACTTGCTATTTTGTCAGGCATTGTTCTGGTGCTTTACAGCTATTAACTTATTTGATCCTTACATCACCCCTAGGAACAAGAAAGTTATCCCAATTGTACACATGGCAAAATTGAGACACAGAATGAGTAACTTGCCCAAGGTCACACAGCTAATGGTGGAACTGGGGTCTGTACTTATACACCATGTTCAGGTGAACGCAGCCGGTCTCTAGCCAGTGCCTACTCGCTCTGGCCTCTCTCTCCCTCTCTCTCTCTCTTTTTTTTTAACATCTTTATTGGAGCATAATTGCTTTACAATGGTGTGTTAGTTTCTGCTTTATAACAAAGTGAATCAGCTATACATATACGTATGTTCCAATGGTGTGCTAGTTTCCGCTGCATAACAAAGTGAATCAGCTATACTTATACATATATCCCCATATCTCCTCCCTCTTGCATCTCCCTCCCACCCTCCCTACCCTATCCCTGTAGGTGGACACAAAGCACCGAGCTGATCTCCCTGTGCTATGCGGCTGCTTCCCACTAGCTGTCTATTTTACGTTTGGTAGTGTATATATGTCCATGCCACTCTCTCACTTTGTCACAGCTTACCCTTCCCCCTCCCCATGTCCTCAAGTCCATTCTTTAGTAGGTCTGTGTCTCTATTCCCATATTACCCCTAGGTTCTTCATGACCATTTTCTTTTTTTTCTTAGATTCCATATATATGTGTTAGCATACGGTATTTGTTTTTCTCTTTCTGACTTACTTCACTCTGTATGACAGACTCTGGGTCCATCCACCTCACTACAAATAACTCAATTTCGTTTCTTTTTATGGCTGAGTAATATTCCATTGTATATATGTGCCACATCTTCTTTATCCATTCATCTGTCAATGGACACTTAGGTTGCTTCCATGTCCTGGCTATTGTAAATAGAGCTGCATACGACCCAGCAATCCCACTACTGGGCATAAACCCTGCAAAAACCATAATTCAAAAAGAGTCATGTACCAAAATGTTCATTGCAGCTCTATTTACAATAGCCAGGACATGGAAGCAACCTAAGTGTCCATCAACAGATGAATGGATAAAGAAGATGTGGCACATATATACAATGGAATATTACTCAGCCTCTCCATAGTGGCTGTATCAGTTTGCATTCCCACCAACAGTGCAAGAGTGTTCCCTTTTCTCCACACCCTCTCCAGCATTTATTGTTTCTAGATTTTTTGATGATGGCCATTCTCACCAGTGTGAGGTGATACCTCATTGTAGTTTTGATTTGCAGTTCTCTAATGATTAATGATGTTGAGCATTCTTTCATGTGTTTGTTGGCAATCTGTATATCTTCTTTGGAGATGGCCCCTCTCTTATTAGGCCTGTGATGCTTTGCTTTTGCCCAGTTACTCTGTGGGACTTAAGTCTACCTTTGGATTACCTTCCATGGGCTCTGAGATGAGGTCTTACACCCAGAGGGAGATTTGAGAGTTTGGGATTCATGTAGCAGAGTCAGAGCTGGACTATAAAGGATGAAAACTGCAGTTTTGGTCCACAATCAATTGTGACCTCAAGCTAGTCACTGTACTCCTTTGGGGCGTCATCTGTAAAATGGGGTTAATGACCCTACCTGCAAATGCTGTGAGGCTCAAATGAGCCCAGAGGATATGAACTTGCCTTAAAAACTGTACAGTACTGTACCATGCCAGGACCTATCAGCATCCCCAGTGGAGTTCCTGTTGCGCCTGACGGTGCTGAGACAGCCTATACTCCTAGCTGCCATCTGGCAGTAGCAGGAGCCTCCGTGAATATTCAGCACAGGACTGGGCTTCCTTGGGGTCCATGTCTGTAACGGTACTGATCACTTATTCTCTTTCAGACTTGAATTTATAGAAATTTCCTTATTGATAAGAGCAAATTGCTTGCAGATGTGGTTTTAATAAAATATGAATACCGTCCCTTTTAACCATGTTCTTCATTGGGAGTTTGTGTTGCTTTAAGTACACGGCACCCAGGCCTGGACAGGGCCTTGCTCATTTCCCACCCCCTCCACAACTTTCTTGCTCTAGTCAGCTGGTCCTTGATGGAATATCTCTAGTAATGGGGGGAGTTCATTATTTCTTAAAGTAATTCATGTTAGAACTTCTTGCTTATGTGACAGCAAATCCTGCCTCCCAGCTGTTCCTATCCAAGATAATATTATGTAACTCTGGGCAACTTTTGATCAACATTGAAGCCATTTGTGGTCACTTACTAATTTTTAGAGATTTCAGGGACCCTTCCTTGTCTACTGCATGATATCTTCTGTTTCTGCAGTTCCTCTTTGCCAGGGAGAAGGGGACAGTAGTGATAGCCTGGTGGAGACACAGCCTAGCAGAGGGCACACAGAGGTGGCCCAGCGCAGCCAGGGCATGGTGGGCAGGAGTCCATACCATGAGGAGGGGACAGGCTGCCCAAGAAGCCAAGCTGCATACGAGGTGGGACGGTAAGCATAAGGGGGGGAGGGGCCAAGGTTGAGTCCGCCGTGTCCTGCTCTGAAGCCTTCCATGGCTTTCCATTGCCTATTGAACACAGTCCAAAGTCAGCAGGCTTTTAAGCCCTTGCTTCCTTCCTGACAACCTTCCAAATCCCTTCCTTCCTCTCCATGTGGCCATTCCCTGCCCAACTTTCACCTGGACATACAGGGTACTTCCCATGCCCCAGATCCCACAATTCCTCCCTCAGTCACTTCTCAACATGCACGGTTGAACTAAAGTGCCACCTCCTCCAGGAGAGCTTCCCTGGCCAACACGTCCTCTCCCATCCCCACTCCCATAGCTCTCATGACTCTTGGAAAACATTTCAGCAATTCACATATGCAGGGCACTATTTGTGGAGGTACCTGCACCCAATAGGCTGTGAATTCTCCGACAGGGACCGTCTGCTGCCTCACTGTGGGCCCAGCACTGGACCTCCTTCCTGGCAGGTGCTCAGGGACGTACAAATAGGCCAGAGCTGTGCCCAGAGATCCATCCTCCTGCCCTCAGGGCCTGGCACAGCATGAGGTGGCCAGCTGCTCCTGGCTGCAGGCAGCCCCATACTTGACCTACACACGTCATTCACAGGCTGTGATTCTCTCTGTGTGCCCTGATGGGAAGTGGGTTCTAGACGATGGCCCTTCTTCACAGTTCTCTCCAACACATTACAGAATCCTCTACCCAAAAGGCAGAGTTAGGCCCTGTGCCCTCAGTGGCTCTTCCAAGTGTGAGCCTCACTGGCTTCTGCCCTCTGAGGGGAATCCAGCTGAGGTCTACAGAGCAGCCTGGGCCCTTCTCACATTCCAGTCTGACAGGACCTGGAAGCAACTGACGGGTTCCCTGCTAGAAACCGCCTGCCGTACATTCTCAGCCAGAGCCCCAGCTAGGCTCTACCCTCCTTTCCTTTCAGACCCACCTCCTCTTCCCAGGCCCTGGAACACATCCGTCTACTACCATACTACTCTTCTTGTTAGGAAGTCTCAGATATTTAATGTCATCTCTGCTCTTGTAGAAAAAAAAAAGGCTATGGAATCAGAAATTTTGATTGTCAGCTCATGACTGTTTATAGGGAGAAGTGAAAGGGAGTAAACAGCAGCCAGAAATGGATGTGTCACACTCCAGCTCCTAGCACGTCAATTTTATGGATTCTCGTGAGTACGACCCTGGATTCCCGCCCCACCCCACCCACACATACAAACGCGAGTCTCCTTCCAGAAACTGTTTTGGGATCCACAGGAGAGGGAGGCCCTATCCTCACAAGTAAAGAAACTTCAAAGGGCAATTTACGCATTCGAAAAGAGACTCCAAGATACACTTTGAATCAAGAGGCATTAAAGTAACCAGGTCAAATAAATATGAACATCGATTAAGAATTTGAAAGTACATATGAAAATAATCATTAATCTCAGTATTCGTTCAAAAGAACAAAGAGGAATATGATATGGAATCTCTGTGAAAGGTTCATGCTGCAGTTCACGGAAGTCCAACAGTGAGGATCTTTTGTTAGCTGGGTTTGTAATTTAACGACGGATCATGGAAGGGCTGATTTCAGCATCACCAGCATACTTTCAAGTCACGACAAGCTGCAAATACACCAAGCCCCACGCTCCCCGGCTCCCTCACGCGCCCTACTGCACGTGTCACCTTCTGACGTACTGTGGTTTACTTTACTGTGCTCCTGGCTTATGGAGCATCTGTCCCCATCTGTCCCCTTATGGGAACGGAAGTCCCATAAGGAAGGGATTCACTGCTGTATCCTCAGGCCCCAAAGCAGGGCCTGGCACATAGTAGGTCCTTCATATTTGTTTAAAGAAGGAATAAATGCCATTTCCCTCTCTTTGCTCAGAGCTATGAGTGCTTTGGCATCCTCTGCCTGCAAAACACTTTGGCCAACCCCTTCTCTAATGCCTAGTGATGGCTATACAGCTAACTAGACTCAACCCCAGGGCAGGCAGGGGATAAGGAGAGAGAGCTGGAAGGAAGAGATATTTGGGGTCATTAGGGTTGGTTGTGCAGGCAGGAAGAAGGAAGGCTGAAAGGAGAGGGCCCATACAGCCAGCACTCACTCCTCTGCACCCTCACTGCCACTGGGCAGAGATGAGATGCTTCTGAGCCCACCGCCCCTTCCGGGCCAGCCAACCTGAGGCGGAGGCCGCCCATATTTGCTCTCTGTATCCCTCCAATGGGCTTGACCCAGGGCCTGGCCCCTAAATGTCTGCTGTCTGGGTGGGGAGTGGATGAAAGCCAAATCCCCGGAGACCACCACTCCTGCCCTACCTTACCCAAATGCACCTGACGGCACCAGCAAGGCAATCCAGGATTCAGAGAATGGCGCTTTATTTTAAGACTTGATTTTTTTGCCCTGATTTTCTACCGATTCTTCCATGATAGTGTCGTCTTCTTCCACAGTGACCAGGACCTTCTTGCCCACCAGACTGAAGATGTCTTCAGGGGGGTAGCCTTTGGGCTCACCCACCTTTACAGTGAGCATGTCCAGTGTTAGAATGGTGCCTTCCGGAATTTTCACTTTGGCCACCACAGACTTGCCCAGCTGTGGATAAAATTAAGACTCAGTGCCAGCCTCACAGAAATAAATAGCGCACGTTGCTTTATCCCCAAGGTCCCTGATCAGTTTTCTCGCACAAGGTTACCTGGATAGCAGGGACTCTGTTTTCCCCCTTCGGTGCCTAGAATAGTATCTCACACACAGCAGGGACTCGGCCAGTGTGGGGTGGACTCAGAGACTCAGAGGAGGGGCCTTTATAATAAAGGACTCAGGTTATGTAGCCAAAGAGAGCCAGATCCGAATCCCAGGCAGCTGGGTACAAGCTGTGGCTGAGTTTCTCTGTAAAATGGGAAATAACAGTGTCTCTACCCTGTCAGATGACTACAAGGATTCGTGATAATAATGTATGTAACCTACCTGGAACATAGACTGCTCTCGGTAAATAAAAATTATGATTGCTTTTGTCATCGTCCAGTTCAGCATCACATTTTAAACATGGGGAAACGGAGGTCCACGGAGGGCGGGTAAGCTGGCCAAGGTTGCGAGGAGCCAAGATGAGAACCTGGGGTTCCTGACTCCTGGCCCACTGCTCGAGGGACACAAACCTTGTGTCCTCCTTGCTCAGTACAATAGCAGTACAGAGGGCGCACAGACGCTGAGTATGGAAGGGGGCCTCTTAGGAAGAGGCAGATAGGCTGGGCAGGTGAGGGGAACGAAGGAGACCTGAAGCTCATGACCAGTGTTTCTAGGTCTTGTCCATAGATGCTTTTCAACCAAGTATCTAGTCTAATACTCTGCATCTTCCAGGTAAGGGCCAAGGAATCAGATCTGGAATTTATGCCAGGACAAAAGGTCTGTCGGCGGATGATTATCAGATTGTGCATCCTCTGGTACCTCACTGTTTGCCCAGGGAGCCAGGAGGCTCAGAACCAAATTAAGTGCTCAACCGCTATAACTCTCATTCCAGTTTCTGGGCCAATTCTCTCCCCTTTTCTTGTATAAGGTAGTTTGTTTCTTTTTACTGTTATTTTAATTTCCTGGTGTATATGCATCTTTAATTTGAGGGCAGCAAGTAGGCCCCACTGGGATAAAGGACAGCACTCCTCTAGCAGGTCTGGTGTTAGATCTTTATTTCGGCCCAGACAGCCCACAGTGCTTGAGGAGTGTCTGCTTCCCTGGCAGCCCCGGGACTCCTGACTCTAGAATCAGAGGCCGAGCCAGGTATAGGCCATGGCTTCTGGGAAGCCCAGATAGTCAGTGTGCCAGGCAGGGTTCGCAGGCCTCCCCGTCCCCTCTGTCTGAAGGTTAACGCTGCACAGCTCAAATGCTCCTGAGGGAACGTTTGCGTCATCCCCCACCAACCCCGTGACAAGCCCCACCCCCATCCATCCAATGCCTCCCACGCTTAGGGACGCCTTGACATATCATAGGCCCTCCTCCCACTGCCTCATGGGGCCCCTCTGCCTGGATGTCCATTAAGGATTACCTACTCCACGGGACCCCAGACTTGACCTACCTGCGTGCCTCACGAGGCCCCAGATACCACCCCCCTTTACCCGGGGTCTAGAGCGCTGGGGCCAGAGGCTTCAGAGACTTAATGGAAAACTGTAATATGATGCCAGGGAACCAGAGAAACGGCTGAAGTTCTTTAAATAACCAGTTCCTCCCACTGCTAATATGAACCCCAAAAAACTCATAGGCTCTGAGCGACATCCCTGCATCATTCCACTGGCCTGGGCTCAGGTAGGGCTGGTACCAACTACCTCTCGGGTAAACGCATGTAGCCCCTCTCAATAGTGGCGCCCGGCAGGACAGAAGAACCCACCTTCTCGTTGCAGGCCATCTCACAGGGCAGCAGCTGCTTCGTCGGGGAGCCCAGGGCCCTCTCCACAAGGCGCACGGACCGCACTAGCTCGGCCAGCTCCCCAGGCTCCAGCGAGGCTGAGTGGTCACTCCCCTTCCAGGTCTTGTCCAAAGTTATGTGACGCTCCAAGACCTTGGCCCCCAGAGCCACTGCGGCCACAGATATCACTATACCTGTTTCATGCCCAGAATACCCTATGGGAATGTCAGGAAAGAGCTTCTGATATTCCTTTAAAATAGAAAAAGGGAGGAAAAAAAAGTTAAATAGTGTGGTACTTTCCGCATACGTTCCAGAGTCAGGCAGATCTGAGTTTGAGGCCCAGTAAGCTCCAGGAAGCCTCCGAGGCTCTCGTGAGTCTCTCCTTCCCAGGGATAGCAGTACCTGGTGGGAGCTGCTATGAACTTGGGGAGGGCACTCAGCACACTGTAAATCCTCAAAAATAATGGCTGCTGTTATCAGGAACACATCTGAAGAATGTTTCACACTGCGCAAACCACGAAGAATAATAACAGAACTATAACCGAATGCCTAAACCCATTCAAAAAGCATCCGACACATTTAATTAGCCTGAGCTACTGAAAGCAGGTATGCTATATGCACAAATATCACCATCAATAATACATACAGCCCAATCTCAAAACAATCCTTTGGTGGGAATGCTAAATAATTAATTAATTGGTTATCTATAATTCACTGGATGTGACGAAAGACATTCTAAGTGGAGTGAGCCTTGTCAGTGAGGGTGACCAGAAAGCTTAAGTACAGCAGAAAGACCCAGATGGGAATTAATAGAAGATAAGGATGGCTGAGTGGCAAAGGCCTTGAAAACCAGGCTTAAGGGTATGTGATGGACAAAGAAGTGCAGGTTGCTAGGTCAGAGAACTCACCTTGCTGTGACAGGGGTGGGCTGGGCCTGGGGGGCAGCCTGGCAATTTAACTCTGATGGTGCCCTGCTCTAAAGAGAGAGGATGTGAGCATACCTCAGGTGGGGATGGAAGGGATATGGGGACCACACTTCACAAAGGAAGAAAACTGAGGAAAATATTTGGCGTCAGACACACTAAATTGTTAATTATGGTAATCTCTGTGGGATGGGATTACAGAGGATGTTCACTTTGTACGTTACATATTTCAGGGCTGAGTTTTCTTTTTAAACCATGTTTAAATTTTTTAAAAATAACATGATTTAGAGATGAGCTAGAAATGGAGAAAAGACTACAGAACTGGGAGGGACAGAAACTTTAGTTAAAAAGAGTATTGTCATTTCAAAAAAGTTTTTTTTTTTTGTTTTTTTTTTGTTTTTTTTTTGTTTGTTTGTTTTGTTTGTGGTATGTGGGCCTCTCACTGTTGTGGCCTCTCCCGTTGCGGAGCACAGGCTCCGGATGCGCAGGCTCGGCAGCCATGGCTCACGGGCCCAGCCGCTCCGCGGCATGTGGGATCTTCCCGGACCAGGACACGAACCCGTGTTCCCTGCATCGGCAGGCGGACTCTCAACCACTGCGCCACCAGGGAAGCCCTTTTTTTTTTTTTTAAATTTCTTTTTTTAAGTTAAATATGAAGACTCTTTAGAAAAATGTATAAGAGCTTATATAATCATGGGGGGAAAAAGCCCCAGAATGTCATATATGGTAATGAAATAAAAATATAAAGGGAAAACTGGTTAATTCCAGTATCAGGATTGTGTGTGTGTATATATTTAGAATTCCATTACTCTTACTATGTTTTTTGTACGATAATTACACACCTATATATTTCTAATTAATTATGTTTCGGGAGCTACCAGGAGGAATTGATAGAGATGGCCCAAGACAATAAGAGACAAAGAATTCTACTCCAGCTTTGCCACCAGGCTGCTGTGAGATCTCAGGCAAGTAAGGACTGGACCTCGTCACCTGTAAACTGACTGAAGTGGAACAGACAAAATGCTGGGAGAGAGAAAGCTCTCAAGGCTGTCACTGTAACAACTCTGACCCTCAAGGATACTCAGAATCAGAGAGCTGGTAAATAACAGAGAACAGGAAAAGCTAGAAGTTTCAAGAAGGTCTCCTACAACTCAATATGAAGAAAAATGGATTTCTTTACACCAGTGTTCATATCTGCATTATTCACAATAGCCAAAAGGTGGAACCATCCCAAAATGGTTTTGTTGTGCTACCATCACCACCATCCATCTCCAGGACTTTTTCATCATCTCAGAGTCAAACTCTATACTCATTAACACTAACTGCCCATTTCCCCCTCCCCCATTGACAAACAAAATGGGTATTTTGTCAATATGGAGAAAAACGGTGTATTTGTACACCAATGTTCATATCAGCATTATTGACAATAGCCAAAATGTGGAACCATGCCAAATGTCCATCAATGGATGACTGGATAAACAAAATGTGGTACATACATACAACTGAATATTATTCAGCCTTAAAAAGGAATGAAATGCTAACACATGCTACGAGATGGATGAACCCTGAAGACATTATGCTAAGTGAAAGCAGACACACAGAAGGACAAGTACTGTATGATTCCATTTATTTGAGATACCTAGAGTAGTCAAATTCATAGAGACAAAATAGAATGATGATGGCTGCCAGGGGCTCGGGGAGGGGGAAATGGGCAGTTAGTGTTTAATGAGTAAAGAGTTTGACTCTGAGATGATGAAAAAGTCCTGGAGATGGATGGTGGCGATGGTAGCACAACAATGTGAAAGTACTTAATGCCACTGAACTGGACACCAAAAAATGGTTAAGATGGTAAATCATATGTATATTTTACAAAAACAAACCCACAACTCACTAAGAAAGCCAGCGATTCACAGAAGAGGGACCGCTGATGGCCAATACACACAGGTAAAGAAAATGTATATGGACAATTATGAAGACTCCCCCTTAAATTTTATAATGAGAGAAGTTAAGGTTGGTTTTAAGAAAACATAATTTGTAATCTTTAGAATGTATCTGACTCCTTAACTGCATAGTTGATTCTAATTTGATTCTGCAACAGCAAGATCATCAAAGGATGTTCGAATTACAAAGCACGTCAAGACTGGTTAGAATTTGGGCTGCATCTTCCCCACAGCAAACGGCCCAATCAGACAAGGGCCCTCCCTCCGGCTCACCGAGATGACGCACAGGTTGACGTCCTCGGGGTGGAGCGGGTACGCACTGGTGCACTGGAGGAAGCAGAAGTTGGGGTTGAGGGGCTTCACAATCTGATAGACTTGCTTCATGGTGTCCATGGACTGCATCCCACTGGAGATGACCATTGGGCGGCCTGAGGGAACCCAACACCAACACCATCATCACTTTCTTTTTTAGGGGTTCTGACTCTCCCGTAAGCACAGCCCTGCTGTTGGTTTCATCATTCTACTGAACCCCACAAACATCTCTTAAGCACTGTGCCAGCCACAGTGGGGGAACAGAGGTGAGCCTGGTGGGTTCCTGTCCTCAACCACGGGAAACGTAGACTCCCCTCACCCCCATAACATTACTGTTCGGCAAAGTGAACCCAATTAAGAGGAATTTCACACTTTAGAGAAAGATGAGCATCTCATTGGATTAAGAGGTTGCACAGTGTGGTAGGGTGAGCACTGCCCCAGACTCGAGAGTGTGAGGCCCGGGGCGGCCAGTGTCCTAGCTGTGTGGTCTCAGATGCCTCGTCGGTGAAGTAAGTAGAAAGCATCATCATCATATGACTTGCCTCAGTCCCAGGATTGTCATGAGGATCAAATGAGATCACTCATGTTGTAAAACCACGTTACAAACTGTGATGAGTGGAGGTTGGATATTATACCTACAGAATACTTCTCAAAGTCAGAGCTTCCTCTAAGAAGTTTTACACATACTGTCATATCCTTAA
This sequence comes from Physeter macrocephalus, assembly GCF_002837175.3. NCBI lineage: Eukaryota > Metazoa > Chordata > Mammalia > Artiodactyla > Physeteridae > Physeter > Physeter macrocephalus. The sequence goes on from NC_041222.1 coordinate 25,853,966, forward strand.
TTTTATATAAATATTTTCTTAGAAATTAAAAATAATTTTAATTTAAAAATTCCTTAAAAAACTGTCTTATTTTTCATTTCTTTCCTTTCAAGTCAGCACATGAAAAAGTAGGAGTATAGGCTGACTGGAAAATCTGTCTTCAGGAGACTCCTTTAGTGGGTTATTACTAGCGGGGTAAAAACATGAAGGTCTGGACTCAGAGTGTATGACAAAAATTAAACACTCACCTTTTTTGGCTGTCTTTTCCAGATAAGGGAAGTTGTTAGTGTCCCCAGATCCAACTTTGAAAAATGGAACATTCAGTTCATGCAGAAATTCAACTGCCATCTACAAAAATCCAAGAGGGAGCTCCTTTTCACGACTGTTCAAATCACTGTCCTCAAGACAGGCGAGCAGCCACATACGAAGAGAAAAACCCCTCTCACCCAGCAAGAGGGACTCTCTCAACAACTTGAAAGCAGACACAGATTTGTTATCAGTCATGTCATTCAAATTCAAACATTCCGTCATTCATATCCACCCATCCATTTGTCCAACAAGCATTGCGTGCTGTCACACACTGGCTACGAGAAACTGGAAGAAAAGAATCGGAACCCTGGCCAGACCTTCCTTCCCCAGGGGCCTGGAGCCCCAGTAAACAAACGAAAAAGGGTCATGACCTAATCTTGACCCAGAAAAGCAGGCACTGAGCAAATGAAAGTCCCTCAAAGGCCTTATCATTTCCTCAGGACCAAACAGCTGGGAAAAGAGGCCATTTCAATCCTTGCCAAAAATAGAAAAAAATGGAGCATTTGATGGCCTAGCCCTGACACACTGATCCACAGCTGGCAGGGCCCATCAAACCCAAGCCCTTTCAGACCTCAAACTATGCTGCCCACAGAAAAAACGAACCTCAGTCACTTTTTTGGACACAACATCACTGTTTGAGGTTACCTCTCTAGGGCCCTTCACCATCCTTATCTGGGATTCATCAGTAACACTCAGGAAATTGGCAAATGTCAGCAAATGCTTGCTGAAGGAATCAGCGGACCACAAGTTTTAAGAGTAAAATCTCAATTTGCTGTAAAATTACAATTTTACATTACTATTACTGTTTTCATTACTATTTTTTTAAAATTGAAGTTGAATATCAGAAGTAGGATGAATCAATGTCTTGGAACGTTTCCCAGTATCTAAGTTCCATCTATCTTAAAATGCTGGCTGAGTCTCAGAAGTAAGTTTGGAAGACTTGATTAGCTAGGTCAGTGCTTCTCACGATTTATTACGGGCACACGAACCTGCCATGGATCTTGCCCAAGTGAAATGCAAATTCTGATTCTGTTGGTCTAGAGTGGGGCCTGAGAGTCTGCATTTCTTGTAAGTTCTTGGGTAACAATGCTGTTACTGCTCCGTGAATCATAGTAGCAAGTAGCAAGGTTACCAGCATGAAAATCCAAAGGGCTCGGGGGTGGTAAGGAACAATATGAGAAGGTAATCCTGCTAGCAGGTTCTTTAAATCAACCCACTACTGCCTGAGCTTCCTTCCATCTTCCCAGCAGGTGATGAGCTACTCCAATCATTGGTCTCACTCAGAGAATCACTTTCCTCATATGTTAATCCTCTAATAATGTAGGGGTTAGAGCTGCTGGTGATTCATACAGAGTGACCAACCAGCCAGTGAACAGTTCAAAGGCAGAAGGCAACCCCCTCAGTCTAAGAGACATCTCTCAGGATGGCCCAGGCGCCACTCCCCTCCAAGATGCTAAGCCACCACTGCCTTCCCCCCCCTGCTTTATGTCTTCCTCGTATCTCTCTTCCCTTCCACAGTTTCCTATGTCACTCTCTCCTGTGTACGTATCTCTCATACTGTTAACCAGCCCTAAGATGGAACTGAAAGCCATTTGTTTTTAATATATTTCTTGAACAAAGTCTAATGTTCCCACCCTTCTCACTCTATCTGGCAGATGAAGAGTGTTTTCTATTTTAAGAGGGAAAACGCTATGCTAAGTTTTCGTCTGTAAAATGCTCTATTTGTGAGAGCATGGCTCATGATGAAAAAGTCCCCAAGGGCATAAAGAGATGGATGAGCCCACTCAGGAGAGGTGCAGAGCGCGCAGGGGCAAGGAGGGGCCAAATGCAGAAAACACACTTTGCAAAAGCTTACCTACACTACTGTATAGCCCAGGGAACTCTACTCAAAGCTCTGTGGTGACCTAAATGAGAAGGAAATGCAAAAAAGAGGCGATATATGTGTATATGTACAGCTGATTCACTTTGCTGTACAGTATAAACTAACGCAATATTGTAAAGCAAGACCTCTAGATGGGAAGGAAATCCAAAAGAGGCGATATATGTGTATATGTACAGCTGATTCACTTTGCTGTACAGTATAAACTAACGCAATATTGTAAAGCAACTACACTCCAATAAAAAATTTTTTTAAAGCTTACCTACACTGATTGTAAAATCTGCATGGAGCTCTACAATTTTCAAGTGAGGAAAAGGGGAAATTCCTGCCGGAGAAAGGTGCATCTCGTTTTGCAGCCCTCCTGGGGAGCCAGCCCCATCTAGTGGCCATTTAGAAAACTGCCATTTTGTCAATCCTTGGTCCAGGAAGATCCCACATGCCACAGAGCAACTAAGCCCAGGCGCCACAACTACTGATCCTGCGCTCTAGAGCCCGCGAGCCACAACTACTGAGCTCGCATGCCACAACTACTGTAGCCCACGCACCTAAAGCCCGTGCTCCGCAACAAGAGAAACCACCACAATGAGAAGCCCGCGCACCTCAGCAAAGAGTAGCCCCTGCTCGCTGCAACTAGAGAAAGCTCGCGCACAGCAACAAAGCCCCAACGCAGCCAAAAATTAATAAAATTTTAAAAATAAATAACGTAGAGAAAGCATTCTTTAAACATCAAAAAAAAAAAGAAAAAGAAAACTGCCATTTTGGATTAATCTCTGCAAACGGTGCCAACTTCAGTAGTAATCTGGAAGATGCTAGCCTTCCATCCTGAGGCAATATTACTGTGCCCAGGGCCCCTCAGGCTAGGTCAGCGCCAGTGGCTGTCTTCTCTCTGTGGACTCGCTGGCTTCCTCTAGCCCTGCCCACGCTGCTGTCTGTCCTCCTTCCATCTAGGGGTACAATGCAGCCAGGCAGTGTCACAACTTCTCCTCCCTCCCACCCCACACATCCCAAAGGCTTTCTGAGTCTGTCTGAAAGGAACTCAACTGAGTATGACCCTCCCTGGGCATCCAACTGGGTTAAACACACAGAAAACGGTCCCACCAGCAAACTGGTTTGGGTAAAATGCTGCATTGCCAGAGTCTCCCTTAGAGGGTCCCAGTAAATACAGTTGTCTAGCTATTTTACAGTGTTTCCCACACTTATTCTACTCAGAACCCTTATTTATTTGGGGAAGTGGCTTTGATTCTAAATTAATGAGGAACCCCCTTCCCACAATGTGTGCCCACAGAACCCCCTTTCCACATCATGTCCCATGAGAAATTTGGGGGCCCGCTGATCTGAGGGGTAACAGAAACGACAGGAGTGGAGCTGGGATTTTTCTAGAGCTGCTTCCACTCCCCTTGGTTTCTGGATCCATGGTGATGAGCTGGGGAGAACAGGGGTGCTGGAAAGCTGCCCAGGGTGAGGAAATGATGAGGGGGGAAGCACGGAGCCATAAAGGCTGGGCCTGCCCTCAGCCCAGTGGCCCTGTCAGAGTGCACCACGACGCAGGCAGGGGGTGCCCTGTGGCAGGGGTGGTGGAGGAGAGAAGGCACCGTGGAGGCAGGCGCTGGGAGGGAAGGGCAGCTCCGCCGGAATGGGTCTCCAGGGGCCCCCTCTATGTCACGGCTCCCATTTGCTTTCTCTGCAGAACCCTCCATTTTGACCAAAGACACTCTGCTCATTTCAGTCGAGTTCCACATGCCTCCGTGCAGTTTTGACCGTGTGCCCTGGCAGTTTCCTTGATCTTCATAAACTTCGTTCCACCATGCCTTAACCTTTCGTCAGCACACAAAGAATGCCCTAGGACAGCACACAGAGTGGAGAAAATCGGCACTCAATAGATGCCTACTGTCCATGAGGAAGTTTGGGTGGGTAAATACTCAGAGATACTTGCCAGGTAAACACAGAACAAGGAAGCAACCCACCTCCAACAGCCGGGTAGACAGGACTTGCTGGTTCGGCAAAGGGACCTGGCCGGCAAAGCAAATTAACTCTTGCAAAGGCTCTTAAGAATGCATTTCTCCTTACTGCCTATGCCCAGGTCAGTCAGGAGACCAGTGGGGAACAAACGGCATTCTTAGCAGAGAGGAGCCTCCCTGCCCCGTTAGTGTGAAGCAGAGAAAAGGGTTCTAAGCAACAGAACAGCTGTCATTCAGTGGGTGCAGATCTTGCACCTCCTAGACTCACCTCACTGGGTCCTCACCGCAGCCTCTGGGGTGGGCATCTTGATTACCCCGCTTTTATAGATTGGACACGTGTGGCTCAAAGAGGCTACATGACCAGCCCAAGCCCATCGAGCAAGTGCTAGTACCAGGACCTGAACTCAGAGGGTGGCCGCAGAGCACGCATTTATACACCAAAGAGAAGTGCTTCCTGGGAAACCAAGAGGGTACCTGCGGAGAGTCAGCCCCAGCTACCAACACCCAGGCAGGCTCCTCTCCTTCTCCCACCTGCTCCTGATTCCCACCTCGAAGCCACCAGAGAGTGAAAGACCTAAAGAAGTGACTTCCTAAGCAGATGCAAGGAGATGCACCCCCTTCAGAGTCCACATCTGGGAGCTCCGGTGCCTGGAAACGTGGACTGAACAGGAAAGTTCTCATCCCAGATCCAAGTCACCTTAGTGACACTATCTCTGATTCTATGCTGGCTCAGGACAACAGAGCAGGGAGAGCCTTTAGAGAGCAGCTTGTTCACACACAAAAGGAAATGGAGGCCCAGAGCAGGGAAGGGACTCTTCCAAGCTCACACTGAGATGAACTCAGAGCAGAGCAGGGCAAGGACCTGGATGTCCTGATCCTCAGCCCAGGCTGTTTCCTGAACTGTAACTAACATCGCTAAGCGCTGGCTGTGTGCTGCGCTTTACATGGGTGATCACATTTAATCCTCACAACAACCCTACGAGATGGGTTCAGCTGAAGAAACAGAAGCACAAAGAAGGTACATAACCTCCACCTGGACTCACCAGGAATGACAGGCAAAACCATATTCAAACTCAAAATGTGACCCTGGAGTCTGTACACTTAACCACGGGCCCATCCAGCCAGAGTCTGCGCTAGAGAGCACTCTTAGTACTGAGGACTCTACTGAGTTTCTGTTTATGCAGGTTCTACCTATTCATATTTACTGAATTAAAATATTTTAAGGGACTTTCCTGGTGGCGCAGTGGTTAAGAACCCGCCTGCCAATGCAGGGGACATGCATTGGAACCCTGGTCCGGGAAGATCCCACACGCTGCGAAGCAACTAAGCCCGTGCGCCACAACTATGGAGCCTGCACTCTAGACCCGCGAGCCACAACTACTGAAGTCTGTGCACCTAGAGCCCGTGCTCTGCAACAAGAGAAGCCATCGCAATGAGAAGCCCACGTGCAGCAACGAAGACCCAACGCAACCAAAAAAAAAAATTTTTTTTTAAACTGAGGATTTTTTTTTATATTTTAAACTTTTTATTTTGAGATAATTATAGCTTCACATGCAGCTGTAAGAAATAATACAGAAAGAACCTATGTACACTTAACACAGTTCCCCCCAATGGTAACATCTGGCAAAACTACAGTGTAATATCACAACTGGGAGGTTAAGGTTGATAGAGCCCACTGATCTCATTCAGATTTCACCATTTTCACATGTACCCATCTGAGTGTGCTTGTATCTAATTCTCTGCAATTTTACCATGTGCCCAGACTCACGCGGACCACCACCACAGTCCGATACGGAGTTATGCCACCACTACAAGGCTCCCTTCATGTTACCCCTCTATAGCCACATCAACCTCCAACCCCTCCCCCTCCCTAACTCCTGACAACCACTAATCTGCTCTCCAGCTCTATAATTCTGTTATTCCGAGAATGTTAAATAAGCAGAGCCGTACGGTATGCAACCTTCTGAGAGAAGCTTTTTCACTCAGCACAATATCCCTGAGATCCATCCAAGCTGTGGCAGCTATCAGTTTTCACTCCTTTTTATTGCTGAGTAGTATTCCGTGGTGTGGATACACTACAGTTTATTTAATGATTCACCCCCTAAAGAAAGTTTGGGTTCTAGTTTGGGGCTACCACGAATAAAATTGCTATGGAGACTCATATACAGATTTTTGGGTGAACATAGGTTTTCATTTCTTTGGGGATAAATTACCAAATGACAATTGGTGGGTCACATGATGAGCACATGTCTAGTTTTATAAGAAACTACCAGTACACTTCAAGTGGGTGAATTGTACAGTATGTGAATTATATCTTGATAAAGTTGTTTTTAAAAAAAGAAAGAATTTTCTAGAATGTACAATTCTACATTCCCACCAGCAATGCATGAGAGGTCCATTTTCTCTGCATCCTTGCCACAATTTGCTGTTATCATCACTTTTTTTTTTAAGATTTAATTTTATTTATTTTTGGCTACGTTGGGTCTTCGTTGCTGCGCGTGGGCTTTCTCTAGTTGTGGTGAGCAGGGGCTACTCTTGGTTGCGGTGCTCTGGCTTCTCCTTGCGGTGGCTTCTCTTTCTGTAGAGCACCGGCTCTAGGCGCACGTGGGCTTCAGTAGTTGTGGCGTGCGGGCTTAGTTCCACGGCATGTGGGATCTTCCCGGACCAAAGATCGAACCCGTGTCCCCTGCATTAGCAGGCGGACTCCTGTCCATTGCGCCACCAGGGAAGTTCCATCACTTTTTATTTTAGCCTTTAGCCATACTGATAGTTGTGCAGTGATATCACATTGTGGTTTAAAACTGAGAAATGTTTAAATTACAAGAATAGACAAGCATAAAAGAAAAAACTAAAAAACTGGACATCATCAAAATTAAAGATGTTCGTGCTTCAAAGGACACCATCAAGAAGTGAAAAGATACCCCACAGAATGGGAAAATTTTTTGCAAATCATGTTTCTGATTAGGGACTTGTATCAGGAATATGTAAAGATAAATAACCCAATTTAAAAACTGGCAAAGGATCTGAATAGATATTCCTCCAAAGAAGACACACAAATGACCAATATGCATATGAAAAGATGCTCAACATCATTAGCCATCAGATAAATGCAAGTCAAAACCACAATAAGATATCACTTCACACTCACTAGGATGTCCAGAATCAGAAAGACATGTAATAACATATGTTGGTGAGGATGTAGAGAAATTGGAACCCTCATACATTGCTGGTGGGAATGTAAAATGGTGCAGCCACTTTGAAAAACAGTCTGGCAGTTTCTCGAAAAAAATTAAACATGAGTTACCGTATATACACCCAAGAGAAATGAAAATATGTTCATATAAAACATGTACATGGATGTTTGTGACAGCATTGCTCATACTATTCATACTAGCCAAAAAGTGGAAACAATCCCAATGTGCATCAACTGAGAGAGATGTGGATAAATAAAATGTAGTCTATCCATAAAATTGAATGGTATTCAGCAACAAAAAGGAATGAAATACTGACACATGCTACCACATAGATGAACCTTGAAAAAATGTTACCATGTGAAAGAAGCCAGACACAAAGGACCACATATTGTCTGATTCTATTTACATGCAATGTCCAAAATAGGCAAAACTATAGAGATAGACAGGAGATTAGAGGTTGCCTAGGGTTGGGAGAATTGAGGGAATTGAGCAATGACTGCTAATGGGTAGAGTTCTTCCTCTTGGGGTGATAAAAATGTTCTAAAATTGATTGTGGTGATGGTCGCACAACTCTGTGAATATACTAAAAACCACTGAATTGTGCAATTTAATTGAGTGAACTGTATAGTATGTCAAAAAAGCTGTTAATTAAACACTGGGAAACCAAAAAATTCGTTTGACTTGCTCTATTGATATATTCACTTTATTGAGGTGGTCTGGAATTGAACCAGCAATATCTTCGAGGTATGCCTGAATGCTTATTCCAAAGACAGTACTAGGGATCCAAAATACTTCTGTACAGTTCCTTGGAAATTCTCTCCAGAGCCTGTTAATGGGCCCTGCAAAAACTAATCTGCCTCAAAATGAACCTCCAGGGACTTCCCTGGTAGTCCAGTGGTTAAGACTCTGTGCTTCCACTTCAGGGGGCACGGGTTTGATCCCTGGTTGGGGAACTAAGATCCCGCATGCCGAGAGGTGTGGCCAAAAATTAAAAACAAAAAAACCCACGAATCTGCCTCATTACTGACCCGTTACCAAGTCGGTCAGATCAAAAGTTTCACCCAGGAATTTTAAGTCTATTCACATTTGACCCAAGAACAATCAGTAGTTTCTTAAACCCAAACCAGCCCTCTCCAAGGACTAGGATTTAGCTGTCCCTGAGTGAATGAGTCCTACAGGCAGTTACCAAAGAGCAATCCCCAAAGGTTCTGAACCCACAGTACACGAAACAAGCACGGAATGAAAACTGTCATTTCTTGGGCATGACCTTCTTCCTATCAAGCTATTTCCTAAGCATGGACTATGGCTCAACACTGTGCCAGCACCTGGGTTCATGGTGGTGTCTATGCTCCTCAGGTCAAGCCTACCTCCTGGGTATTTTTACTTTTATTTATTTATTTTTAAAATAAATAAATTTATTTATTTATTTTTGGCTGCATTGGGTCTTCGCTGGTGCACGCGGGCTTTCTCTAGTTGTGGCGAACATGTGCTACGCTTTGTTGCGGTGTGCGGGCTTCTCATTGTGGTGGCTTCTCTTGTTGCAGAGCACTGGCTCTAGGCACGTGGACTTCAGTAGTTGTGGCATGCAGGCTCGGTAGTTGTGGCTCGCAGGCTCTAGAGCGCAGGATCAGTAGTTGTGGCGCATGGGCTTAGTTGCTCTGCGGCATGTGGGATCTTCCCGGACCAAGGCTCGAACCCGTATCCCCTGCATTGGCAGGCGGATTCTTAACCACTGCGCCACCAGGGAAGTCCACTTCTGGGTATTTTTAATCCACCCCCTTGCCCTTTACCTATGAGGAAACAGGCCCGAGAGATGCAAGAAGAGTATGGTCAAGAGGGCAGGCTCTGGAGTCGCCTAGGTTGGCATCAGCCTCTGCTGATCAACAGCTACTGACAGCTAACCCGCTCCGTGCTCTAGCATCCTCATCTGTAAAGTGGGAATAATAACTGTCCTATCTCAAGGGGTTGTTAAGAGGAGTAAATGAGCTGATACATTTAAAATACCTAGCACAGAACCTGGCAGATCATAAACACTCAAGAAACGTTGAAGATTCTTACTTTTAATCACTCAGCTAGCTAATAGCAAGACCAGAAAAAAAACCCAAGACTTTCAGATCCCAAAGCCCACAATCTTTTTTGCCTAACATTTTTGATTTACAGATCCTTTAAGGATCTGATAAAAGCCATCAACCCTCTCTTTTGTTTGGCTCACTTATTTACTTATTCACTCAACAAACATCTCCCAAGCACCTATGACGTGCCAGGCACTGGGGATGCTGTGGGGTTAATAGCCTGGTGGAAAGGAGCAATAGTTAGCGGTAATTATGGAAGTAAAGAAAACCGGGAGACAGGACTTCCCTGGTGGTGCAGTGGTTGGGAGTCTGTCAGCCAATGCAGGGGACATGGGTTCGAGCCCTGGTCCGGGAAGATCCCACATGCCGCGGAGCAACTAAGCCCGTGAGCCACAACTACTGAGCCTGTACTCTGGGGCCTGCGAGCCACAACTACTGAAGCCCGTGCCCCTAGAGCCCGTGCTCTGCAACAAGAGAAGCCACCGCAATGAGAGCGAAGAGTAGCCCCTGCTCACTGCAACTAGAGAAAGCCCGCACGCAGCAACGAAGACCCAATGCAGCCAAAAACAAATAAATTAATTAATTTTTTAAAAAAGAAAACCAGGAGAACACAACAGAAGGAGGGAACTGAACCAAGCAGGGGCACAGGAAGAATTTCCTGAGGAGGTACTATTTAAGATGGGATCAGAAAAATGCCCAGTAACCACTTTAGATAGGTTTTCCTAAAAATATGCCCCCTTTTCCCCAGGGCATCTCTTGGGCCCAAAGACTCTCCAGCCACCAACATCGAGAGTGGTGAAGAGCAGGGGGGAAGCCCAAAGACTCTCCTGAGCTTTGGGAAGCCACACACACCTGGACGGACGGCCAGGTGGCAGCTGAGGGACTGCAGAAAGCACACTGCACTAGGCGTCAGATCTGCCCTCAAGACCCATTTCGCAGCTGTGTGACACTGTACAAACTTCCTGGCCCCTCTGAGTCTCCATTTCTTCATCTGCAAAATGGGGCATAGTAGGGATAAGATATATTACTGTAAGCGGGCTACGGAACTGAAGCCTGGACTTGTCAAGTTTCACAGACACCTAGGTTCTCTGCTTCCCCCCCCTTTTTAAACTACCAATGGTTTAGGCTAGAGTTCTGTTTCTTTTGTCTCAATTTACAGACATATCTTAGGGTTGGAATAGTGACACAAAAGGTCAGAGGCCTAGAGAAGGAACTGGGCTCCCTTCAAATATTCTAGTTGACTAAAAGAATCCTAACTGTTTCAAGAGCCTTTAAAATGTTTCATCTAATGATCCATTTCTGCAAAGCTATCCTAAGGAAACAATTCAAAACACAGAAAGAAGATGGTCATCTCAGCATTATTTAGAAGCACAAAAAACTGAAAGTAAAAACATAACCTCATGTTCAAACATAAAGAAATGGTTACATACATTATAAATCCTCAAAAGAAATACTACACTGCCATTAATAACTTTCAGCACAAGATATGGAGAGTTACATGTCAATTATATCTCAATAAAGCTGAGAAAAAAAAAACAAGATATAGGTAAAAGCTGTGGATAATGTTAACTGGGAAAAGCATGCACGGAACTAAACATTCACAAATATAACAACTAGGCAATAAAATATGCATATAAAACAACTTCAGGAGGAAATATATAAAGAGAGCTGCCAGGGACTTCCCTGGTGGCGCAGTGGTTAAGAAACTGCCTGCCAATGCAGGGGACATGGGTTCCAGCCCTGGTCCGGGAAGAACCCACATGCCACGGAGCAACTAAGCCCATGAGCCACAACTACTGAGCCTGCGCTCTAGAGCCCGCGAGCCACAACTACTGAGCCCATGTGCCACAACTTCTGAAGCCCGCGTGCCTAGAGCCAGTGCTCCGCAACAAGAGAAGCCACTGCAATGTGAAGCCCGCGCACTGCAACGAAGAGTAGCCACCGCTCGCCACAACTAGAGAAAGCCTGTGCACGGCAACAAAGACCCAACGCAGCCAAAAATAAATACATTAATTAATTGATTAAAAAAAAAAGAGCTGCCATATAGAGATTATGGGTCAGTTTTTCTCCCTTTTTTTCTGTTTTCTAAACTTTCTGTGACATTGTATAATTTTTATAATTAAAAAAAAATTTATATTTGAAAAAAAGAGCACATAAAGGAGTCTTGAGGCAGGTCACAGAGCAGATGGGACCCAAGACCTGGCACCAGCTGGACTCTTCCAGTATGTCAGCATGGCCATCCTGTGTGCCACTGCCTTCTGAATGATGCAATGCCACCTCACCCAGATAAGCCACGGCCACTCAGCGACGGGAGGACTCCTGTCAGAACTGAGGTTTCCTGAGTCCAGGCCACTTTCCACTGGGAGAAAACTGGCCCAGTGGGGCATCTCCCACAGGCTTGAGGGACTCTGGGGTTCCAGGGTGGCTGCCCCCTACTCCCAGAGACAGCCTGCTTTGAAAACTATGGTTCTCTGTGTCTCTGGGCCTCGGATCCCCCTGGCCTCCTGTTTCGTTGGGCATTTACCTTGTTAATGCTATGGGGAACTCTAGGTCCAGAAAGCACGAAAAAGTCTAAAGTGAGAAAGGGCTGGAGCTGGCTCTAAGCCAAAGCCACAGGGCTAACTGATGTCCCCGAGGTCTGCTAAAATGGCAAATAACAGTGTGGCAGAGGGCTCACCTCATCCATGCCGGAGGCAGTGAAGAAGATGCCAACCTCCTCGGCATATTTCTGCAGCTCCTTGTACTGGGCGTGGCTGAATTCCAGGTGGCGTTTGTGCTCCCCATACGTCTTCCCCCAGGAATGCTTCGAAGTATACGGCCTCTCCAAGGCTTTCCGATTAAACTTATACTCCAGCTCACTCTTCTGGAACTTGGCACAGTCAGCGCCACACTCCTGCAACACACATTAGGGCTCCTTTAATGACCCGGCACGGATTCTGAGAGACAAGAGAAGTGTTGGGGCAACTGCTATGAAATTATTATCTTTAAAAATAACATAAGGGCTTCCCTGGTGGCGCAGTGGTTGAGAGTCCACCTGCTGATGCAGGGGACACGGGTTCGTGCCGCCGTCCGGGAAGATCCCACATGCCGCGGAGCGACTGGGCCCGTGAGCCATGGCCGCTGAGCCTGCGCGTCCGGAGCCTGTGCTCCGCAACGGGAGAGGCCACAGCAGTGAGAGGCCCGCGTACCGCAAAAAAAAAAAAATAATAATAATAACATCAATTGACAGACGCATTAAGAACTCCCAAAGAAGAGAAACAGGAAAAGCAAGGAAGTCTCAAAGGAATAAAAGGGTGGGGATGGGGGTTCTGCTCTATTTTTCCCTCTTAAAATGTAAAAAAAAAAAAAAAGGGGGCTACTTTGTTTTGCATTATAATATTAAAAATAACTAATCAAACAGTCAAAGAAGATTTTAAGTTGTGTAACTCGGCAGAGGATATGAGAACTAGGCCAGAATTTAGGGGAAAACGTCAGAATCTGACTTAACTCTGACTCTTGGATAAGTCACGTCCTATCTCTGGACTCAGTTTCTCCATCTATACAAATGGCCGTTTGGACTAGCTCTAGGACCTGTAACTTGCTGAGGAGCCCCTGATGGGGGTGGGAAACAAAGGAACAACTGTGTTTTTAGCTGTTCTGCACATGTGCTTTTCTGCATGGCATCTTGTTTGAACAAGAGGTTCTGGGGCAAAAGCAAGCAAACTTACAAATGCCCCAGCTTTACTTAACAGAAGCTATAATATAAAAGCTGGATTGTCTGACTATAAAAGCTATAATTTTATTGCCAGTCAGCCTCCAATCTTTCAAAATTGTTTTTTAAAACCACTCAACAGATAGATTAAGGAAAGCTCTCTAAAGTCTCAGCTCGCTGACATTTCTGTAGACACAGAGGTGTTCATGCTGCTGGAAACCTCAGCTCCAGAAATGCCTGTGCCGAGAGTGCTGCTTCCACTCCTGGAAAAATCAAAAGATGGCACAGTCAGGACTTGATGCTGGACAGAAGTTCAGAGAACATTAGACCTGAAAGTGACCTTGGGCAACAGAGTCCTCATTGTCTAGATGAAGATCCCAAGGCCTAGAGTGACCTGACCAAAGCTGCACAGTGAGTCTCTGGCAGAGCTGGCCAGAGGGCTTTCCTGAAGGCCGCAGAACATGATCTTCACAGAGCACTGCTTCCTTCCCTTTGCTTCTCACCTCTGTCTGAAGAAGTAGACTTACCCTCAAGAAGTTAAAAAGCTTGTCTCCACCTAGGTAAGTAGTAAAGTGAAGTGAAGTAAAACAGCAGAAAGTACTAATGATAAGAGATAAGATAAAGTTCTACCACATTCCACATGACAGCAGTTGTATGGGGAGGACAGCAGGTTCCTCCTCTTCTTTTCTCAGCTTCTTTCCTAAATATGAAAAATTTCTTTATCTGTTTAATGCTATGGTCAACTCTTGGTTCAGAAAACACAACCACTGTCACTATTTTACCATAATGCTGATGGTTTCTTTGCTCAAGCTTTTATTGCCTCTCTACTGGCAAAAAGCAAGCTACAGAATGAGCCAAGGTGTGATGTGCCCTCTGCATCAAAATTTGAGAGTTAAAAGTATATTCAGGGCTTCCCTGGTGGCGCAGTGGTTGCGAGTCCGCCTGCCGATGCAGGGGACACGGGTTCGTGCCCCGGTCTGGGAGGATCCCACATGCCGCGGAGTGGCTAGGCCCATAAGCCATGGCCGCTGAGCCTGTGTGTCCGGAGCCTGTGCTCCGCAATGGGAGAGGCCCGCATATCACAAAAAGAAAAAAAAAAAAAAAAAAAAAAAAAGTATATTTAATCAGCAAATTTCTAATTGTAACACAGTTATATTTTTATACATATTATATAATTATAATAACATTTTGTTGTAATAAAATAAAAAAAATTGGGTGAACAAAGAAAAGAACAAAGGGTGTCACTCATCATCCAATTATACAAAGGCTTAAGTTGCAACTCACTGTAGTCACCCATAGAGAGTGAGTCCTTAGAGGAACTCAGGATAGAAAAAACAGGATGAGGGATTCTGAGCTTTGGATAAAAAGCCCCCAGAGGAGCTTCTGGGTTGGTGAACACGTGGAGGTGCTGGGAGAGTGGTATGCCTGGAGAAGTCATGGGAAGTCTGCTCCCATTCCCCGTGCCTTGCCCTATGCATCCCTTTCATCTGGCTGTTCCTGAGTTCTATCATTTTATGATCCACTGCGGATCTACTGTGTGGCTAACAGGGTCTTGGTGCTCCAGCTGGGTGTCAGGCCTGAGCCTCTGAGGTGGGAGAGCCGAGTTCAGGACATTGGTCCACCAGAGACCTCCCGCTCCACGTAATATCAAACGGTGAAAGCTCTCTCAGAGATCTCCATCTCAACGCTAAGACCCAGCTCCACTTAACGACCAACAGACTCCAGTGCTTGAAGCCCTATGCCAAACAACTAGCAAGACAGTAACACAACCCCACCCATTAGCAGAGAGGCTGCCTAAAGTCATACTAAGTTCACAGATACCCCAAAACACACCACCAGATGCGGTCCTGACCACCAGAAATACAAGATCCAGCCTCACCCACCAGAACACAGGCACCAGTCCCCTCCACCAGGAAGCCTACACAACCCACTGAACCAAACTTATCCATTGAGGGCAAACACCAAAAACAACAGGAACTACAAACCTGCAGCCTGCGAAAAGAAGACCCCAAACACAGTAAGTTAAGCAAAAATGAGAAGACAGAGAAACACACAGCAGATGAAGGAGCGAGGTAAAAACCCACTAGACCAAACAAATGAAGAGGAAATAGGCAGTCTACCTGAAAAACAATTCAGAGTAATGATAGTAAACATGATCCAAAATCTTGGAAATAGAATGGAGAAAATACAAGAAACGTTTAACAAGGACCT
>NC_041222.1:25869515-25869984 GCF_002837175.3 Physeter macrocephalus
GAAAAAATATTAAAAGCAGCAAGGGAAAAGCAACAAATAACATACAAGGGAATCTCCATAAGGTTAACAGCTGATCTTTCAGCAGAAACTTTGCAAACCAGAAGGGAGTGTTAGGACATATTTAAAGTGATGAAAGAGAAAAACCTACAACCAAGATTACTCAACCCAGCAAGAATCTCATTCAGATTCGACAGAGAAATTAAAACCTTTACAGACAAGCAAAAGCTAAGAGAATTCAGCACCACCAAGCCAGCTTTACAACAAATCCTAAAGGAAGTTCTCTAGGCAGGAAACACAGGAGAAGGAAAGGACCTACAATAACACACCCAAAACAGTTAAGAAAATGGTAATAGGAACACACATATCGATAACTACCTTAAATGTAAATGGATTAAATGCTCCAACCAAAAGACATAGACTAGCTGAATGGATACAAAAACAAGACCTGTATATATGCTGTCTACAAGGG
>NC_041222.1:25870027-25872459 GCF_002837175.3 Physeter macrocephalus
GAGAAGATGGCGGAAGAGTAAGACGCGGAGATCACCTTCCTCCCCACAAATACATCAGAAATACATCTACACGTGGAACTGCTCCTATAGAACACCCACTGAACGCTGGCAGAAGACCTCAGACCTCCCAAAAGGCAAGAAACACCCCACGTACCTGGGTAGGGCAAAAGAAAAAAGAATAAACAGAGACAAAAGAATAGGGACGGGACCTGCACCAGTGGGAGGGAGCTGTGAAGGAGGAAAAGTTCCCACACACTAGAAGCCCCTTCGCAGGAGGAGACTGCGGGTGGCGGAGGGGAAGCTTCGGAGCCGCGGAGGAGAGCGCAGCAACAGGGTGCGGAGGGCAAAGCGGTGAGATTCCCGCAGAGGATCGGTGCCGACCGACCGGCACTCACCAGCTCAAGAGGCTTGTCTGCTCACCCGCTGGGGCGGGCGGGGGCTGGGAGCTGGGCCTCGCCGGGGAGGAGAGCGCAGCAACAGGGTGCGGAGGGTACAGCGGAGAGATTCCCGCACAGAGGGTCGGTGCCAACCGGCACTCACCAGCCCGAGAGGCTTGTCTGCTCACCCGCCGGGGCGGGCGGGGGCTGCGAGCTGAGCCTCGGGCTTCAGTCGGATCCCAGGGAGAGGTCTGGAGTTGGCAGCGTGAAAACAGCCTAAAGGGGTTAGTGCGCCACGGCTAGCCCGGGAGAAGTCTGGAGCTGCCAAAGAGGCAAGAGACCTTTTCTTCCCTCTTTGCTTCCTGGTGCACGAGGAGAGGGGTTTAAGCGCGCCGCTTAAAGGAGCTCCAGAAATGGGCGCGGAGCTGCCGAAGAGACAAGAGACTTTTTCTTGCCTCTTTGTTTCCTGGTGCGAGAGGAGAGGGGATTAAGCGCACCGCGTAAAGGAGCTCCAGAAACGGGCGCGGAGCTGCTGAAAAGACAGGAGACTTTTTCTTGCCTCTTTGTTTCCTGGTGCGAGAGGAGAGGGGATTAAGCGCACTGCGTAAAGGAGCTCCAGAAACGGGTGCGAGCCACGGCTGTCGGCGCGGACCCCAGAGACGGGTGTGGGACGCTAGGGTTGCTGCTACCGCCACCAAGAGGCCTGTGTGCGAGCACAGGTCACTCTCCACACCTCCCCTCCCGGGAGCCTGTGCAGCTCGCCACTGCCGGGGTCCTGGGATCCAGGGACAGCTTCCCCGGGAGAACGCGCAGCGCGCCTCGGGCTGGTGCAGCGTCATGCCGGCCTCTGCCGCCGCAGGCTCGCCCCACATCCGTGCCCCTCCCTCCCCCCGGCCTGTGCCAGAGCCCCCGAATCAGCTGCTCCTTTAGCCCCGTCCTGTCTGAGCAAAGAGCAGACGCCCTCGGACGGCCTACGCGCAGAGGCGGGGCCAAGTCCAAATCTGAACCCCAGGAGCTGTGCAAACAAAGAGGAGAGGGGGAGGTCTCTCCCAGCAGCCTCAGAAGCAGCGGATTAAAGCTCCACAATCAACTTGAAGTGCCCTGCGTCTGTGGAAAACCTGAATAGACAGCGAAATATCCCAAGTTGAGGAGGTGGACTTTGGGAGCAAGATATATTATTATTTTCCCCTTTTTTTCTTTTTGTAAGTGTGTATGTGTGTGCTGCTGTGTGAGATTTTGTCTGTATAGCTTTGCTTTCACCATTTGTCCTAGGGTTCTGACCGACCCGGGGTTTTTTTTTTTGTTTTTTTTAATATAAAATTTTTCTTCTTAATAATTATTTTTTATATTAATAACTATATTTTATCCTACTTTATTTTGTCTTCTTTCTTCCTTTCTTTCTTCCCTCCTTTCTTCCCTCCTTTCTTCCTTCCTTCCTTCCTCCCTTCTTTCCGCCCTTCCTTCCTTTCTTTCTCCCTTTCTTCCTCCCTTTCTTCCTCTCTTCCTTCCTTCATTTCTTCCTTCCTTCCTTCCTTTATTCCTTTCCCCTTCCTTCCTTCCTTTCTTTCCTTTCTATTTTTTCTCCCTTTTATTTTGAGCCGTGTGGATTAAAGGCTCTTGGCGCTCCAGCCAGGCGTCAGGGCTGTGTCTCTGAGGTGGGAGAACCAACCTCAGGACACTGGTCCACAAGAGACCTCCCAGCTCCACGCAATATCAAACGGCGAAAATCTCCCAGAGATCTCCATCTCAACCAAGGCTGCCTAAAATCAGAATAAGGCTACCAACATCTCAAAACACACCACCAGATGTGGACCAGCCCATCAGAAAGACAAGATCCAGCCTCATCCACCAGAACATAGGCACTAGTCCCCCAACCAGGAAACCTACTCAACCCACTGAACCAACCTTAGCCACTGCGGACAGTAACCAAAAACAACGGGAACTACGAACCTGCAGCCTGCAAAAAGGAGACCCCAAACACAGTAAGATAAGCAAAATGAGAAGACAGAAAAACACACAGCACATGAAGGAGCAAGATAAAAACCCACCAGACCT
>NC_041222.1:25875712-25876274 GCF_002837175.3 Physeter macrocephalus
CCATACACAAAAATAAACTCAAAATGGATTAAAGACCTAAATGTAAGGCCAGACACTATAAAACTCTTAGAGGAAAACATAAGCAGAACACTCTATTACCTACATCACAGCAAGATCCTTTTTGGCCCCCCTCCTCGAGAAATGAAAATAAAAACAAAAATAAACAAATGGGACCTAATGAAACTTAAAAGCTTTTGCACAGCAAAGGAAACCATAAACAAGATGAAAAGAAAACCCTCAGAATGGAAGAAAATATCTGCAAATGAAGCAACTGACAAAGGATTAATCTCCAAAATTTACAAGCAGCTCATGCAGCTCAATATCAAAAAAACAAACTACCCAAAATGGGCAGAAGACCTAAATAGACATTTCTCCAAAGAAGATATACAGATTGCCAACAAACACATGAAAGGATGCTCAACATCATTAACCATTAGAGAAATGCAAATCAAAACTACAATGAGATATCATCTCACACCGGTCAGAACGGCCATCATCAAAAAATCTAGAAACAATAAATGCTGGAGAGGGTGTGGAGAAAAGGGAACACTCTTGCACTGCT
>NC_041222.1:25876595-25915666 GCF_002837175.3 Physeter macrocephalus
CCATACGACCCAGCAATCCCACTACTGGGCATATACCCTAAGAAAACCATAATTCAAAAAGAGTCATGTACCAAAATGTTCATTGCAGCTCTATTTACAATAGCCAGGAGATGGAAGCACCCTAAGTGTCCATCATTGGATGAATGGATAAAGAAGATGTGGCACATATATACAATGGGATATTACTCAGCCATAAAAAGAAACGACATTGAGTTATTTGTAGTGAGGTGGATGGACCCAGAGACTGCCAGAGTGAAGTAAGTCAGAAAGAGAAAAACAAATACCGTATGCTAACACATATACGGAATATAAAAAAAAAAAAATTGGTTCTGAACAAGCTATGGGCAGGACGGGAATAAAGACACAGATGTACAGAATGGACTTGAGTACATGGGGAGGGGGAAGGGTAAGCTGGGACGAAGTGAGAGAGTGTTGTGGACATATATACACTACCAAATGTAAATAGATAGCTAGTGGGAAGCAGCCATATAGCACAGGGAGATCAGCTCGGTGCTTTGTGTCCACCTAGAGGGGTGGGATAGTGAGGGTGGGAGGGAGACGCAAGAGGGAGGAGATATGGGGATATATGTTTATGTATAGCTGATTCACTTTATTATACAGCAGAAACTAACACACGATTGTAAAGCAATTATACTCCAATAAAGATGTTAAAAGAAAAAAAAAAGCCCCCAGATAATTAAGCTTCATGTCTCAGGAAAAATTTTAATGACCCCAGATTCTTGCATTTTCCCATACATAAAAAAGCACTAAAATCATTAACTTGAGATATCTGTTCTTTGTGATTAGCAGTACTTTTTTACCAAGATTCATGCTTTATTACATGTATTTCCTAGCCAAAAAAATCCATATATATATACTGGCTTCTCCCCTACCTCTTTGGAACAGTTTCTCAGATCTACTGACAGACTGTATCCTGGACTATAGTCCTCATTATAAAACTTACCTCACAACTCTTGTGTTGAGCATTTTCATTTTGATCAACAATTGAATGAACTGCCAATTAAAGAAGGTCACTTGCCACCTGGTTCTACAAGAATTAAGTCACTAGCCACTGCAGTTGCTGACCTTCAATATATCCTGAAAGTAATTCAGGGTAGAGATCAGGAATGAGGCTCTCTGTGCTCCAGGAAAACTGGCAGAACAGGCCTTTAGACAGCTAAGTATTTGTAGGAGAAATTTTTTATGAACCTGGATTCTTGAATCTTCCCATACTTAGAAAAGCACTAAAACCATTAACTAAGATATCTGTTCCTCGTGACTAACAGCAAACCTTCCACAGAGATGTGTGCTTGCTTACAGGTTCCCTTCGCCAAAATCACATATATACTTACTTCCCCCCTCACCTCTTCAGAACGGTTTCTCAGAGGCTGTCTCCCTGGTTATAGTCCTCAGTATGACACTGAATAAACTCAACTCACAGCTCTTATACTGTGCATTCTTTTTCCAAGTTGACAGAACTCAACTTTTAATATTGTAAACAGATTTGGTACATGAACAAGCCAGCTTGTACATAATATACTCTGGATAACTAAACTTGGAAATGTGACTCCATTTGGCAAGAAAAAAAAATCCTAAAATATAAGGATTTCAAAAGATTCCATTGCTTTAAGTTTAAAAATAAAGATATATACCTATTATAAAACAAGTGAAACTGAAGCCTAGAGAGGAAAAGACCAAGATTATCCAGCTGCCCAAGATTATTCAGATAGTAAATGGTATCATGACTCTAGTCCAGCGCTCTTTCCACTATAACGCAACCTCAAACTCTTCATTCTCCTCCCCTGGGGAAAACTATCCTTCACAATTAAAACAGGAAGAAGAAAAAAAAAAACACTATAACTTTGTTTCTATGGCTTCACTATTTCTAGGTATTTTTACAACTTCAGCATTCAGAGTTGACACCTCCAAAATAAGGTTGTTTCCTAAATTAAGAGCCGAAGTCTCCCCCTAGAAAACAATGTTACAGTACAAAGGCTGGAGCCCTGTGTCTAAGAGCAAAGCTCTGAAATACATGAATTACTAGCTGTGGGCCCTCAGACAAGTCACTGATCTTCTCTGAACCTTTAAAATGAAACCAACAGCATCTATTCCACTGTGTTGTAGGAATTAAATGAGATGGTGCATTTAAAGCACTTGGCCCAGTAAGCACTCAAAAATGTTAGCAATTGTTACCTTTAAAGGTATTTTATATTTTAGATTCTGTAAGTAATAACATAGAGTATTTGTTTTTCTCTGACTTATTTCACTAAGTATAATATCCTCCAGGTCCACCCACATTGTTGTAAATGGCAGAATTTCATTCTTTTTTATGCTTGAATAATATTCCATTGTGTATATCAACCACATCTTCTTTATCCATTTGTCTGTTGGTGGACACTTAGGTTGCAAATAGACTCACGGATCTAGAGAACAAACTAATGGTTACCAGTGGAGAGCAGTAAGGGGGAGAGGTAAGATAGGAGTGGGGGATTAAGAAGCACCATCTACTATGTATAAAATAAATAAGCAACAAGGATGTATTGTACAGCACAGGGAAATATAGCCATTATTTTGCAGTAACTTTAAATGGAGTATAATCTATAAAAATATTGAATCACTATGTTGTACACCTTAAATCAATGTTATTGCAAATCAATTATACTTCAATGAAAAAGTAAATAAAATTTAAAAATAAAAGTATTTTTATGATTCAGTAGGCTTCCATAAAAGCAGTTAGTCCTGAAGGAGTAACAGAAAACCTAATCATGAATGACTGAGTGAACAGCACTGACTGAAGGGAAGTGAAAGGAAAAAAGATGGAGTGAGCTATCGCTAAACCAAGGAATCACAGCGCAGACTTATGGTGGGGCCCGGGGTCACAATGAAGAACATGACAGGCCTCCCTTCAGAGGGCTCACAGTCTAACAGAGAGAGAAGTTTAAACAGACAGTGACAATACAATTCGATGGGAACAATTACAGGAGCCCAGCTTTGCAGGGAGGGATTGGAGAAAGTATCCAAAGAGGGACCATAAATGTTCATTAACATCATATCACTAATAACCAACATGTATTGAGTCATATTTGCCAAGTACTGTACTAAGAGCTTTACACGAGTTATCTCATTTGATCCTCACAACTCTATGAGGTAAGTACAAGGAATGGCAGGTGAGAGAGACAACAGCAAATTTCAGGAACTTCCTGGAAGTAATTCACTGTCGCTGGAAGATATCAGAGATTTAAAAAAAAAAAAAAAAAGGCAAGAAGGGGCCAGGTCATTAAATTCTTGAAGGCTTTATTAAAGGGTTTCGACTCTACCCGCGGGCAGCAGGAAGCCACTGAAGATGCCAGGCGGCTGATCAAATCTGTGTTTCAGAAAGATCATTCTGCCACCAGAAGGGAGTGAGAGCGGTGGGAGTAAGGGGGGTGGGCAGATGCAGTAATGCAAACAAATCAGGATGGTGGCGGAGGGATGAAGAGGAATCGAAACATTTGGAAATGGATCCGGCGAGCTGGACGGCAGGCCGAACGCAGGGTACCGAGAGGCAGAGCAAGGATGGCCCCAGCTCTGCGCAGCCCTGCCCCACCCCTGCCCAGGCCGGTCTTCCCCAGGCCCCGCCCCCCGCTCGGCGCCCGGGTACTCTAGACAGTCCCCTCACCTTGGCCATGCGGATCATGCGCTTGGCCACGTCCAGGTCGCCCTGGTGGTTCTGGCCGATCTCAGCAATGATGAAGCATGGGTGCTGCCCGCCCACCCAGCGCCCGGGACACAGCTCCAGCTCCAGCGGCATGGCAGCGGCTCGCGCTTCCGCGCCACACCACCCGTCACGGTCCCGCCGCCGCCGCCTTGCTCGTTTCGGTCAGCAGCCCAGCCGGGCCCACACACCAGCCCCGCCACGTCAGCCCGCGGCCACCGCGCAGCCAATCCTCGAGTGCCGCCTCGCTCCAGACAGCCAGTCAGGTCAGGGGGCGGAGCCACCCTCTAGTCGGGAGGTGCGGCGGGAAGAGGAAGCCCCGCGCACTTCTCGGGCGCTGGGCTTGTGGCTCACAGCCGGAGGCGCGACCTCTGGCGGCCGTGGGGTCCCTGCGTTCACCCGTGAGCAGACATTCCCCGAAGGAGGCTGACGGCTGGGTGCCTTCGGAGTGGAGAGAGTGCGCGGCCTACAGTGTAATGGAAAAAACGGATTCTGGAGTTAGAATTACAGAGCTGGTTCGAGCCCAGCCCATGCCACTAACCAGCTCTTGATCCTGAATACCTTAGTCTTTCTGAGTTTTATTTTCCTTTTTCTCTGAAATGGGAAAATTACAAAGACCTCACCTCTTAAGTTTCGTGAGATGATGTATATAGAACACCCTAATCACAGTACTTGGCCTGTAGTAAGCGTTCAATAAGTGGTTGCCAGTCCTATTATACGAGAGGCAACAAGTTCAAAAAGTTCACTGACTTGTCCAACGCCAGCCAGAAAGCCGTGGTGGAGCTGGGATTAGGACCCTGGACTGCATCCTAGCCTAGAGCTCTTGCAATACACTATACTGGGTTACAGACAAAGCTGAGAAATAAGAACCAGTTTGAAAGAAGAAGTAACACTTGATTCCCAGCTTGACTTTCAGAACTAATGAGCAAAGTAACAATAACAGAAAGGAGAGGAGGCACTTCTGGGTGGAAGGGAGAAGGGTAGGTTTGGGACACGTTGGTGTAAATATGCAGGTGAAACTGCCCACCAGGCAGGAGGAGAGGCACCTAGGTCTGAAGCTCAGAGTGGAGGTCTGGGCTGGAGAGAGAGATCTGGGAGCCATTTTGAGGAAAGCCTGAGGTTGGGTTTGACTCCTGAAGGAGAGAGTGTGCAGAGGGATGGGCAGTGGAGAGGTGAGCCTTGTGCAGCCGTCCTGGAAGGACAGAGAACCAGGGTGTGTCCTGAGGAGGAGAGACCCACAGATTCGAAGGCACAGAGCAGTGCAGGAGAATGAGGAGCAAGAACCTGGGGGGAACATGGGGGCAGGGGGACCACTGGAGACAGCAGATTTGGTGGTGAAATGGGTTTGGTGGCCAAAGGAAGATGAAGAAACACCGGAGGAGAAAATAGACCTTTTCTTGGAAAAGTTCATTTGTTAAAAACAGACGGAAAATGGACCATGGGCTAGAGGGGGGTCCCAAAGTTGAGAGGTTCTGAAGAAGTGCAAGTTTGGAGGCCAGGAGGAAGCAACCAACGGACAAGGAGATTGCAGCAGTGTTCATTCGTCTGCGATATGTCTAGACTAGATGCCATGTGCGTTATGTCTCTCAAGTATGAATGGCTTTTCACACCTGGGTAAGGCTGAGCAACAGGACCTGATTACAGAGAAAATTAAACCCAGCACTAAAGTAACTCAGTCACTTGGGGCTAAAGAAAACCATCATGGTTTTGCATAGTTCATAAATAAGTAGAAATTAAGTTTAAAGGAAAAAAAGAAATCACATTTAAAAATATGATCATCCCACAAAAGCAAATTAGGCTGTTGTTATTTGTGGTTAAATAAGGACTTGCAATAAAGTAAAGTAGGTACTTATTTAGTACCTACCACAAATAAGGAGGAAAGTATACAATTTTTCTTCTACTCTTGTTCTTGTTTTTAAAGCCAGTTTCCAGTGCTTTCTGTTGCTTTTTCTGCTTGGATAATGAATCAGTGTTCAATCTGTCGAAATGGATGAGAACATGTGGGAAGGTCTTTAAAAACAAAACCAATGAGGGATCTTTTATTTTTTTATTTTTATTTTTTAATTTTTGGCAGGAGAGGTCAAGGAAGAACTTAATTTTGGAGAAACTAGGGTACCCAGAGTGCTGGGTCATGAGGGTCAAGGTCAAGAATTGGACCCAGTTCCTAGAGCTCAGACCCTGGGGCCTGGGACCCCAGTGGCTAGTTTGACTGTGCTCAGCCCCTCCTGTAGTTGATTCCCGCAAAGCTTCCTCCAGCCTAGGACTCCTGCCTAATTTTTTGCCACTCTGTGCTCTAGTTACACTGAACTATTTTTGAGTTCCCCTAAAGGATCATGTTCTCTCTCCTCCAGGCCTTGGCACAGGCAGTTTCCTAAGCCTGCACACTCCCTCCTCCCCTACACCCACCACACTGAGCCCTGCCTTCTGCAGGTCCTTCAGGGTAGAAGTCACCTCCTCTCAGGACCTTCTCTGATCTTCCCAACGACCTTCTCTGGGCTCCCACAGGACCCTCTTTTGGCCCACTTACTACGCTTCATGGTGACTCCCTCTTTTCTTGTCTGCCATTCTCTCTAGACTGTGAGCTCCTCTGGGTTGGAACCATCTGGAGCACCTACTCAGCACTAAACCCAGGGCAAAGCCCTAGGGACACCATGGTGAACAAACAAGAAGTCCAGGGGCTTCCCTGGTGGCGCAGTGGTTGAGAGTCCTCCTGCTGATGCGAGGGACACGGGTTCGTGCCCTGGTCCAGGAGGATCCCACGTGCCGCGGAGCGGCTGGGCCCGTGAGCCATGGCCGCTGAGCCTGCGCGTCTGGAGCCTGTGCTCCACGACGGGAGAGGCCACGGCAGTGAGAGGCCCACGTACCCCAAAAAACAAAACAAAACAAAAAACAAAAAAAGAAGTCCAGGCCTCTGCCCTTATGTGGCTTAGAGCCTTGTATTATAACTGTGTCCTCCAGGACAAAGAGCTCCTTGAGAGCAGGACCTGAACTGTTTCCTACTACATCCGTAGCACCAAGCACAGAACTTAACACTTCGTAGGTGCCATTAAACATTTTCTGAAAGGCCAAGTGCAGAAAAGGAAAGATGACAGCGAGGACTGAGGCATAACTGACTTCATACATTTACTCCTCAGGCCACATTCAGCCTCTTAGGTGAACATGACTATTCCATGAAGTCAGCTTTCCGGAAAGTTCCTCTGAGGAAGAAGTGAAGTATTAATGCACCCAAGCTCCCTGACCCCAGCTGCCGAGGACCTGCCCTGGTGTCAAGTGCCCCAGGTTCTCAGTTGTTCCATTTATAGACACGCTTGATGGTCACACCCTGACCTACACCCACTTCCTGCTTCCTCAACCTTGGTCCTCATTCCTGGAACATAAGCATCATTTTTTTTCCCCCCGGTATGCGGACCTCTCACTGTTTTGGCCTCTCCCGTTGCGGAGTGCAGGCTCCGGACGTGCAGGCTCAGCGGCCATGGCTCACGGGCCCAGCCGCTCCGCGGCATGTGGGATCCTCCCGGACCGGGGCACGAACCCGCGTCCACTGCATCGGCAGGCAGACTCTCAACCACTGCGCCACCAGGGAAGCCCCACAAGCATCATTTTTATACTGTCCCTGAGCGAACAAGCCCACCATCACACCTGGGGCAGTTTGGGAGGTGAAAGTCACCTCATACTGTCTCTGTGGAAGGATTTTTGACCTGGGATACACAACTTACCTGCCTCCATTTTCTAAATGCTACCTCACTCACCCATCCAGCAAATAATTCCTGCATGCTAGGCACCCCGCCAAGCACCAGGAATAGAAAGGGGAATGAAGAGTGTGGCCCTCTTTCTGTAAACTGTATTTTACAGTAAATGTAGTTTACGACAAAAGTAAACTATGTTCCCGCACTACTATAAAATCATGGACTATAATAACGAGGGCAACGAAGGAAACAAATTGAGTGCGGTGTGTGAATAACAAGGGGACCTTCTTTACACGGGTGATCAGGAAGTGTCTTTCTGAAGAGTCGACACTGAAGCTGAGACCCCCTATCCCAAATTCCTTCCAAATGATAATAATCTATTCCCACACTGGGCCCCCACAGGAGGTTGAAACAGTATAGTGTCCTGAAAAAATCACAGGGTTTGGAATAAGTCAGGCCTGGGTTCCACTCCCAGCTGTGTTCCTTCCTGCTAAGGAACTTCTCAACTTCCAGCCAATGGAAACAACCACCACCAGAGGCCGTAGTGAGGACCATAGGAGACGAGGGGTGTGAGACCTCTAACAGCCTGGACCTGCGGCCCAAGGTTCTGGCCCCAGATACTTAGGGAGAAAGAAGTCTCATCCTGAGCTCCCTCTGCCTGACCTGCTTCCACTGCCTGTGGCCTGGAGGACATTCCCTATCCTCATACCTCGTCTTGACAGTCTCTGCCTGTCACCAGCCTCATCTCCTCCTCATCCCCCACCACAACCCCCTGTCTGGCAGGTCCTGTCCCCCTCACCGCCCCCCAGTTAAGACAGTGGGTCTAGGGAATTCCCTGGCGGTCCAGTGGTTAGGGCTCGGTGCTCTCACTGTGGTGGCCTGGGTTCAATCCCTGGTCGGGGAACTAAGATCCCTCAAGCTGTGTGGCGTGGCCAAAATAAAGACAGTGAGTCTACGTTGTCTCCACCTCCTCCTATCACTCTTAACTTCCAAGAGGCTCCAAAGCTTTAACAACTTTCACTCTTCTCCCTTACGCTGTCCCTGGGAATATCGTCCATTCACAGAGCTTCAAGATGCATGTTTTCATGGGTGACTCCCAGATATTCATCACCAGCCCCAGTCTGACTGCTCTCCTGGTTGCCTGCTCAGCTCACAACCATCTCTAGAAACAGCCCCAGTACACCAGAACGCCCCATAGCAACCTGGTCTCAAACATGTGATACTGCCAAACCGAGGCCAACCAGATTGATGCAGACGTGTATTAAAAGGTAATATTCCAACCGATAAGCACATGAAAAGATGCTCAACATCATTAACCATCAGGAAAATGCAAATCAAAGCTACAATGAGATTCCAACTCACACTCAGTAGGATATCTAGAATTAGAAAGACAGATAATAACAAGGATGTGGAGAGATTGGAAACCTCATACACTGCTGATGGGATATAAAATGGTGCAGCCGCTTTGGGAAACAATCTGACAGTTCTTCAAAAGGTTAAACATGGTATTACCATATGACTCGGCAATTCCACTCCTAGATATATCCCCAAGAGAAATAAAAACATGTGTCCACACAAAAACTTGTATACAAATATTCATAGCAATATTATTCATAAAAGCCAAAAAGTAGAAACAACCCAAATGTCCATCAACTAATCAACAGGTAAAGTATAATATAGCCATTCAGTGGACTATTACTTGGCAATAAAAAGGAATGAAGCACTGATGCATGCTACAACATGGAAGAACCCGACATTGGAACCTTGTCACATGAGTATTCAATAGGTGAAACTTTCAAGACTATTCATCTGCGATAAATTGTGGAGAAGAGAGTCTGGGGGTTAGGGGAGCCATGATGGACATTGTCAAATATTTGCAAGACTCCATTTAAAAAGTTAAATTGGATTTTTCCCCTCTGCAGCTCCATGGGGCAAAATTAGAGCCAAGAGTGTTATAGGAAATTAGATAAATAAGAGCTTTTAAGTAGACTGCTTATCAAGTTAACAACACCCATGATTATAAAAAATAAAGTTAAAGCTGCCTTACTATTGTGGAGATAAGGAACTTTCTGTTTTTCTAAGATGGTAAATACATTGCTTTATAAAGAGTGAGATCCCCATCACCAAGGTATCCAACAAAAGTCAGGTAGGCATGTTGCTGAGGGGTTTCCAACATCAGTAGAGGAATTTGACTAGATAAGATCTGGTTTCTTCCTGCCTGGGGATCCTGGATTTCATTGCATTTTTAGAAGTTTCCATGGGTGTCTGGAGATACAACTTTGTTAGCTCCAGATTGGTGGGTTCTGACTTTGGGGACTCTAGACTCCCTTCTGTAAACTTGTATCATCCACTGCCATTTTAGCCTTCTGCTCCTCAAAATAAAATAATTTTTCCCGGTTCCAAGTTCAAAGGGGGTGGGGATAATTAATGTGAATTAGTGTAGTTTGAAAGAGCAGTAAAGTTTGGGATAACTGACTTACACAAGATCACAAAACTGGTAGGAAGAGGCAAATCAGGATTTGACTCTCCTTTCCAAATCTGTATCCCTGGGTTCGACTTTTAATCACATTTCTTGTATGTCCAAACACCCAACTGTGGGGCCTTTTAAGCACCTGACTGCCATTCTCTGCCCAGAGGTTTTCACAATTCATGTGTTTGGTGTTGAGTTGAATTGTGTCCCCGCAAAATGCTTATGTTGAAGTCCTAATGCCCAGTCCCTCAGAATGTGACCGAACTTGGAAACAGTGTTGTCGCAGATGAATTAGTTGAGTTCATTTGGGTGGGCCCTAATCCAAGATGATTAGGTGTCCTTATAGAAAAGGGAAATTTGTGCACAAACACATACACAAGAACCCCACATGAAAGACACAGGGAGAAGATGGCCATATACAAGCCAGGGAGAGAGGCCTGGAACACATCCTTCTCTCGCAGCCCTCAGGAGGAACCAACCCTGCCGACACCTTGACCTTGGACTTCTAGCCTCCAGAACTGTAAAATGATAAACTTCTGTTGTTTATGTTACCCAGTCTATGGTACTTTGTTACGGCGGCCCCAGGAAGTTAATACACGTGAGGAAATGTCATTGAGGAAATATGCACTGAGGGCTGGTGGGTGAGGCACAGCAAAGGGACTCAGGCCCATGGCCCCGAGCACTCACTCTGGCAGGGGAGACAAGACAGGGAGCAGAGCAGCCAGTGCTAGGGCCATGAGAACGAGTCATCAAAGTCACTGAATGAGGAACCCAGGGAGGGAAGTTTCCTGTCTGCTGGCCTGCTGGGGAGGCTAATGCCTTTGCACTGGTTCTTGAAGACTGGGATGGTTGGCTTATGCAGATGGAGGAAGAGTGCAGACAGAGGAGGCAGCACGAGCAAGGTGAAACACACAGGAATGCTCGGATGGCCAGGTAGGGCATATGGAGACTGGGCGCAGGAAGTAGGCTGATAGGGTGATTTGGGATGTTGTCTGTGTGTGCACTTGGTGGGGGCGGTGGGGCACTGGAAAGTCACTGAAAGTTCCTGAGCTGCATCAGGAGAACCAGGCTGTGGGGAGATCCCTTGAGCAACATAAGGAGGACAGGTCCTGGGTGAAACACTGAGGGGCCTCAAGTGGCCTTTGATGTGGGAACTTGGATTTCCTCAGCCTCATTTCTTCCATTTCCCTCTTCCTCCTGCCGAAGCACCCGCACTGTGGAGTGCTCTGGGTATCAGAAGTTCCCATCCACAGAGGGATCCTCTGAGATGAGCTTCTCCCAAGTCCAGTGGAATAGTCTACTGTTACTGGCTCATCCCTGGCCTTTACCCCGGGATTAGCACAAGGCAGGGAGAGAAGTCGAGCTTGCTCTGCCCTCTGGGGCCTTGCAACAGTCATCCTGAGCCTCAATTCCCTCATTTGAAAGATGGTGTCAGAATCCTCACACTGCCTCCCTTGAACAAGATAATGGATGTGAGCTATGCGAAGTGTAGCATGGTATGGACACACTGGGGGCCATCATTCTTTTGTCAGAGGTGGGGCTCAGGACGGGTCAGACTGGAGCTGGTCAGGCCTGAGCTTGGCAGAGTGGTTGCAGGTAGGATTTGGACAGGTAGCTGTGGGGAGAACCAGGTGGCTACAGAAACAGGGAAGCAATGGGCTGATGTCCCAGCAGGAGTGAAACCTAATGGCAGATCAGGGACAAGGTAGGGCCCTGACCCAGCACTGGTATGGACAAAGCCAAGGGCCTGACAGGAATTCCTATCCCCAGGGGCTGGCTGGGATCCTGCGGACTACTCGCTTCCCCAGAGTCCATGTCACCCACTCCCAGACTCCCCCAGTGCCAGGTCACCCACTCTGCTCAGATGCCCACCTCTCACCCACCTCCTGCTGCTGCTGCAGCAGCTACCAGGTGCTCAGCTGTGCAGAACCCCGGCTGCACGCGTGCTAGCCTAGTCGGCCACTGAGAGAAGCCCATGGTGTAGGCTGTTCCCAGCAGTTCTCCACATCACCCCTCACAGTGACCAGCACTCTCACACTCATTAGCTTACCACAGCGTGCCCAGGGCACCCCCAATTTATAAATGGAAAACTGAGTCCCAAGAAGCAAAGGGTCTTTTGCCAGTTCACTAAGATGGTATATGGCAGGGCTGCCTCTCACAATGTGAAATTATTATGATTAAGAGTGGTAGTTGTATTTATAGAGTGCCCACTGTTTGCCTGAACCCTTAAAGCATTTCATGGTTCTAATTCTAAAAACTAGCTCTGTTCTCACTCTGTCTTCACTCTGTCCTGAGCCTCAGGGTCTTGTTAGCCAACATCTACTTTGCTCCGGAGAAGAAAGAAATAGGTCCACTAACTTTCTCATTAGAACAGAGCCAGGAGCCAGACAGCCCTAAGGAGGAGCATTTGGCAAACAGCAGAAACTGAATTCGGGCAGAGCTGGGTTGGAACAGGCTGGCTATTCACTGGCTACGTGACTTTAGAAGCACTTCACCTCTAATCCTTCAGTTTTCACGTCCGTGAAATGAGGATTACAGTTTAGCTCCCTCCCTCTGATTCAGAGCATTAGTGCCCCCCTAGGGGCAGGTATACATCCTGCTCATGCTGAGTCTGTAATTCAGTCTTCCAGACTGATTAGTCTGACTAGCGTAACAGATTTACTAGTATTCCTGTTGCAGTTTTTGGATGACACCTCATTCACCGTCAGTCTTGGGGGTGCAGCCCTCATCCAGCCTTGTCCAGGTAACTGTAACAGCCTCCTCAATGATCTCTTGCTACAGGTCTACCCCTTTCTACTCCACCAGCCTAAGGCACAGCTCTGACATTTTCCACTAGCCCAAACCCTTACCTAACTCCTCAGGAGGGCGGGGTAAGTGGGAGTAACGGCATGTAACTAACTACTAGCACGTCTACTGCTGGTTAGAACTTGGAATATACTCCCATTCCGATTTGTATAGCTGGATCAGAGCTGCAAGCTTACTTAAGCTTGGGCCCCATATTTTCAGTCGAGGAACTGAAGGTTCACAGAAGGGAGGTGACTCAGGAGGGTCAAATACCAGCTAGTGGCCAGGCTGGGGCTAGAACAGGTCTCTGGGTTCTCTCTGAGGCCTCCCTCACCACACCTCCACTCCTCTTCCCAAGGGTTGGGGTGGGGTGACATTGTAACGAACACACACGCTGACCTGGGTCAAGACCCCTTAATCAGACAGAGTAACTCTAAGGGTCATTTTCTTTTCTCTGTATGTCCTTCTGACACCTCTGGGACAAGTTATAAAATACTTGGTCAGAGATTACGAAGCTGACCTAATTGGCTCTAGGAAGAACTTCAACACTTGCTTCAATCTTGGTGGCTTTCCTCTAGAGCAACTGTTTGGCAGCTGAAGCTTAAGTCAGCTGGTAACTTGACTCTCTTTCAAACTGTCAACACAGTGGTATCACCAGTCTCATTAAAATTGATGTCAGCACAACTTGACAGGGCTGGAGAAAAGGGAAGTTCATAGCCTAGGGATAGAACCACCTCTGTGGTTCTGTCTCACCCTTCTCTGATGGGAGGGTGGTGTAGCCCAAATAGGAATGCCAGAAATGGAAACCATTGACTCTGCTGTAACTCTGCTCACATGTGTCCTAGTTAGGACTCCTGGTAGTGGTGATGAGGAGTGAGGGCTAGCATCTTACACAAGGTGCTCTGCATTTCCATCAGAAGTGTCAGTCACCCTTCAGGGCCTGGATGCCTAAAGCAAGAGTAAACTAAAGGTAAGAGCAAAGTTGAAAGCAGGGCCAGGTTCTTTCACTACTTCACCAGGAAACCTTGGGCCAGTCCTTGACTCTTTCCTGTGCCTCAGTTTCCCCATATCTACAGTGAGCAATAGTTCTAGCCCTTTTATTTTTAAAAGACGAATGCTTCAAATGCATGGCAACATATCACACAGGAACAGGGCCATTACTCTGGCTGGAGGGCAGGTGTGTGTGGAAGAGACCCCTCTCCCCACCCTGCAGGAAGGAGCAAGTAGGGACCAGTTATCCAGCCCATCACAGCTCCCACCCAGCTCAGACTTTTGTAACTTAAACATTCACTGCAAAAGCTGGGAGCAAACCCACTCAATGAACGTCTCCTTCAGATGGGAATTAACTCCAGAAATATGGTCTGCTCTGTGACCTTATCACCAAAAATCCTGCTCCTCAAGAAGTTTAAAATAGTCTTTAGTCAAGAGCAGCTAAGCCAGGGACTTCCCTAGTAGCGCAGTGGTTAAGAATCCGCCTGCCAATGCAGGGGACATGGGTTCAAGTCCTGGTCTGGGAAGATCCCACATGCCACGGAGCAACTAAGCCATATGCGCCGCAACTACCGAGGCTGTGCCCTAGAGCCCATGAGCCACAACTACTGAGCCTGCGTGGTGCAACTACTGAAGCCCGCGCGCCTAGAGCCCATGCTCCGCAACGAGAAGCCACCGCAATGAGAAGCCTGCGCACCGCAACAAAGAGTACCCCCTGCTCGCCATAACTAGAGAAAGCGCACGCGCAGCAACGAAGACCTAACACAGCCATAAATAAGTAAGTAAATAAATAAATATTAAGAGCAGCTAAGCCTCAAGGCCCTCCCAGAGGTCTGAATGTCACAAGCTTCTGGAAAATGTAACTTTAAAACAAGAAAAAGCATGATAGAAATGAAAAGCTGGTTTGATGGTTCCCTAGAATCCTCACTGGCCGCAGGTAGTAGGTCAAACTGACATTTTGCAAAGTGAATGCAAAAGAAAGGTCTGCCGTTCAGGCCCCCTTGGAATAAGGTCCCAAATCACTGCTCCAGTCTCACGTGCCATTCCTCTTCTTCCTCCTCATTCTCTAGTCAAATTTGCCTATTTGAAGCCAAGCGTACACAACTCCCTACCTCTGAGCTCTGTCCATCATGTTCCTCCCTCCTTTCTCCATTTCTATTTCTAAACTCTACTCACATCCGCATGTGTGTCTCAAATACTTTCCTTTCTAGGAAACTTCCCTAATCCTCCCAGTTGAAAGCTACCTTTCCTACCTCTAAATTACTCTAACACTTACTGGACCACTTGTTCTAGGTCTTGGTAAATATCATTCCCATGTGTCTTCTCTTCCCTACTAGTTCCTATGAGCACCCAAGGGCTGGTTTGTCTTTTTTGCTGTTTGCAAAAAGCAAACTCCACTCTAAAGCCTAGAGGGGACTTTAACGTAAAGTACATGATTTGGGGGCTCCATTGACAGTAAAATGACACAAATTCAGATTAGTTTCCAATCTTTAACACTGCTTTTACATGTGTAAAAACACTCACTCCAGTTGCTTATAGCTAAGCGTTACCAAAACAATTCTCAAGTCTTCCACTACAAAAATTGACAATGTAGTCGCACATGTATTAAATTGTTGAGCCACTGCATGAAGACTGCAGTCTTACCCCTCCCCCAAATCCCTTTAAGATCTGTAAGAACAGAGCAAATTTCCATCTTCCGCAAAAAAAGCTGAGCTGACCTCAGGCAGTATGTACCCACACCCCTCCCCCGCCAGCCCAGCTTTTCACATGTCATTCCTCCTTAGCTCACCTGTCTTGATAACAAACTATACCTTGCTCACCTGTCAGTGGAAACCTACATGTTTCAGCCTTTGCGCAAAGCCCATTTTTTTCTTCAGACCTTCCTGTCAGAAGCCATTTGGTCACACCCCCTCAACTTTATAGACTGGGAGGTAGTCCAGAGGGCAACACAAGGTCACACAGGAAATCAATGGCAGAGCCAGAACTTGAATTCAGATCTCCTGGGACTCAGAGTAAGGTCTTCTCCTTTATACTACCCTCCTTTACTTAATTCATCTATTATTTGAATCTAACATTTTTACTGGCTTTCAGGGGCCCCAGAGCATTGAATTTCAAACATTATTTTTCAAAAGTCTACCTCATTACTCTCAGTCGTCAAGAATGAGGATTAGAGTTAACTGCTCAAAGATCCTACATACTTGTGTATTTCCCCTCAACAACCACTAATATAAAAACACCAAAGAAACCAGTTCTTTAGTGTGTTTCAACACAGGCTTACAATCAAAGTCTTAAATTACAAATGTAAGCATACAACTAGGCTTTACCGAAGAGGAATGTGTTTATTTCACTTAAATTCTTAAAAATACTTTTTTGGCAGTTGTCACATAAAATGTCCTAATGTAAAAAAAATTTCATTAAAAAGAAAAGAAAAGCATGAAAAAACAGACCCAAAATGTTAAGATTTTATTTACAAAGCTTCTTTGTTGTACAGAAAGTAAAAATGCTGTTACAATCTCAGTGTAACTGGCAGCCACAGACCGTTGACTCACCAATCACAGCTATCCACGCTACAGCAAGAGTCTTACACGAAAACCTAACAATGCTTACAATTTTGTTGGGGTGAAGTCCCCAAGCTTGGTGGTGGATTTCCAAGAGGGACTAAATGGAGGAAGGCGGAATGTCACAGGAACTATTCTTTGGCTCTTTGGGTGGGTGGGTGTCCTGGGGTTTGTATCACAGCTACTTTTTTTTTTTTTAAACAGCTACCAAATCCGTGTGAGCAGTCCAACCAATACTGAACAGTTCTTTTTTTGCAGGTTATTTGGGGTCTTAATCATCTTCTCCTTCATCATCTGTTTCTCTCTTCCTCTTTTCACCTTTCCCGCTTTCTTCCTCTTCTGTACAATAATAAAAATTCATTTTGAGACAACTGGAAAGGCATTTACTTTGCCTAATTATTGCTAACAGAGGTAACAACAATGAATTTTTTAAGGGCTGGGAGATAAATAATGATGTAATAAGCTTGATCAAATCGACAGGTTGTTAATTAAGAAGTTTTAATTCTAAGAAGCATAAATAGTAGCCACGGAACCAAGAAGGGCAAAATGCACAGCAGCACCTCAAATCACAGCAAAGTTAACTCAGTTTTCTCAAGTTAAGTTGCCGTCTAACCAAATGTTTATTTTTCTTACACTTGTTGGTCCCCAAAATCAGACATCAGCAGTTATTAAAATAAATAGCAAGGACTATGGAACTCCTTAAGCCTATTTCCTCATTTGTAAAATGGGGACAATGGCACTGACTCCATAGGGTTATTCTGAGGATTAAATGAAATAGCACGAAGTATTTAGCCTAGAACATGGCAAGACTCAAACTGTTGCAAGTTTATATTAACTAAAAAGAGATTTCTCAGACTCCTTAAGTATTTGAGACACAGAGACCTACACATCATTCTGTTTTTTCAACTAGTAAAAACTCACTGCTACTTTAACGAAATTAGCTAAATCTGCACTAAATTGTGTTCCAAGAAGCTCCCTGAAGGCAGAGACCAGGTCCTAATCATTGCTGTATCCAAAGTAATTTTAGTCCTGTGACTTGCACAGAGAGAAGATGCTGCTGAGAAAGTATGAACCAACATAAAGCACAGCAACCAATCCAGTACTCTGAAACTTACACAAGCGTTAGAATCTACTTTCTAATAAATAAACAGACGTTTCACTGGTTTTGGTTGTGGTGGGGAAAGGAATAACACCAATAAAACTAGAAAGGTGCTATTTATCTACCCTGCAAAGATTACAATCCAATTAAGATTTTTTTTTTTAATGAAAAAATTCCAAACACAGAAATCTCATGCCTCACAGTAACATAAACAATGGGGTCTAAAAACCCAACATGTGGGGACTGAGGCCGGGGCCCCCTATCCTCATACAGGCACTACTAACTGCTGTAGAGCAGGTGGGTGAGCCAGTACACACACACTAATGGGGCTTTACAAGTGCTTCCGAAGACCACCAGGGCCAAAGGAATTTTATTTTCTTCTCACTGATTTCAAATTCTAAATTAATGGACATTTCCCTTGATCTTTAACTGAGAGGGACCAAACTGCATGCATTAACCCACCTTCATCCTCATCCTCATCTTCATCCTCATCGTCTTCATCTTCATCAACTTCTCCATCATGTCCAAATTCTTCTTCCTAAAGAATGGTAAATAGCATATCATTATTAGATTAATTCTGCCAAGTTAAAAAGTACAAAGAAAAACAAGAATTGTCAATTAAATTTAACAGTTCATTCAAAGAGAAAACTGTAACGTTACTTTAATCTACTTTAATATACTGAGAACTGCTGGTTTTTCTTAAATTAATGAGCTTAATTAAAAATTTTCTTTAGGGCTTCGCTGGTGGCGCAGTGGTTGGGAGTCCGCCTGCCGATGCAGGGGACACGGGTTCATGCCCCGGTCCGGGAAGATCCCACGTGCCGCGGAGCGGCTGGGCCCATGAGCCATTGCCGCTGAGCCTGTGCATCCGGAGCCTGTGCTCCGCAACGGGAGAGGTCACAGCAGTGAGAGGCCCGCGTACCGCAAAAAAAAAAAAAAAAAAAAAAAAAAATCTTTAAAAATTGCTTTTCAGAAGGAAGCATTAATTAAAGACATCTTTAATTAGTATACAACTTACAATGGATAACTCCAGAAATAATTTTTAAAACTTCAAAGCAGGTTTGGACAAAGACTTCCATATTCCCTTTCTTATAAAAAGCTTCTTTCAGAAACTTAATTTCATTAGACACCTATGAGATTACACAAATGCTCAGCCTTACGTTTGTTCTACAAAAGAACATTTTTTTTTTTTATAATGTCTAATTTTCTTGGCCTGTATTCACAAGTCCCCTTTAGGGTCAAAGTCACTCCTTTCTCCTATCCTTCTATGGTATTCAGCTCCTCAGAGATAACTGTTATTACTGCCTGTCCCATAAATTAGACTACCTGCCTCTTTCAGAGCAGGACCACATTTTTCTTCAACTTTTCATCCTCAACTCTTTAACACAGCAGGTACATAATGCATTTACTACATTAAGCTGGATATACAAGAAGTTCAGACTTGGTAAACATACCCTTCACTTCAATACAACAAAGGGGAGGACATCCCATCAGTTCTCAATGTTTCCAGTTTTCTCACCGTACTGAATAAATACTCAACTTGTTGCTACCTCCCAAAGTTAAAGGGTCAAAACTTACTCTGCAGAGCCAAGCACTGTCTAGTTAGCATTCAGTAAGTATTCTATTTAGTATTTACTAACAGGGGGACAAGAGCTAAATTAATCAGATTGCTATTAGTCTATTTACAAGTATACTAATTTCTTCAGAAGACTTTCCTTTTTTAAACAATCCACACTTTTATTTTAATTACAAATGGGAAGCAGAGAGCAAGAGGTGCACTGACCTCCCCACTGACTTCATCTTCATCCTCCTCCCCTTCTACATCTTCATCTTCATCTTCATCCTCTTCATCATCAAACTCTTCTTCCTCACCGTCCTCATCCTCCTCCTTGTCCTCATCTTCTCCTTCTGAAAACAGTCCAAAAGGAATACATCAAATACCCTGTGTGTCTCACAAGGTACACCTACTCAGGTGGTGGGGAGCTTTGGGTTGGTCCACAGGACAAATGCTGGGCCACACCAATGTCAGGGAAAACCATGAACCACGTCACCTCCTTTCTTGCAAGTTGCTGAGGCTCAGTCCCTTTGACCTGAGCCCCATAAAATCCAGAGGCCAGGAGTCCTGGCGGACCAAGTGTACACTACGATACTTACCGATGAAATGATACAATGCCTGGATTTGCTTCAAAATAAGGAAGGGGAGAAGTGGGTAGGAGTGTGTGTGTATGTAAAATAATATCAGGCGTGAACAGATCACGGCTGAAACTCAGTAATGGGAACATGAAAGTTAAAGTTAGTTTTACTGTTATTTCTACCTTTGTCTATGTCTGAAATTCTCCATAGTAAAAAGTCACATACAAAAAAAAAAAAAAAAAGACCTACCAACTGCCTTCTCTGGGTAAGGGTACCACCACAAACCAGCTGTGCAAATCAGGAACCTGAGACACACCCATAATAACCCCATGATGGGGATGGGGGTGGGGGCAGTGGTGGTAGGCAGGCAGGCTGAAAGGCACCTGTGTCTTGTGTCTCTACTCCATTTGGTGCAGGCCTCTCATCAACTAGTTCTTACCTCTCCAGGTCCTGGAGCTCGCTGTGCTCTCTCCTGACTCCGGACCCCACATGCTCTTCCCTTTCTTTTCTGTGTGGCTAACACTGGCTCAACCTTTGAGTCTCAGTTAAACATCACTTCCTCAGGCCAACTTGCCAGACCCCCAGTCTCAGCTCCTATGCTCTCACACACCTGGTGCTTCTCCATTACCACACACTTTGCTCACTTGTGATTATTTAGTTATGATTACTTAACATTTCTCTTCTTAGTAGACAGTAAGCTCCAAGGGACAGGAACCATGTTTGTTTTTTCTTAAAACTATTTTTAGATAGTTTTAAAAGCCTGGCACATAGGAAATTCTCAAATACTTGTTGCCTGACTGATCTTGCTCTCAAGAACTGCCTTCCACTCTCCAAGGAATTTTCTTTACAGGCTCCTGCACATGGGTGGCTGCTCAAGCCATTTAAGGTGGACTTAAATATGGACAACCAGACTGCTTTTTAAGAAAAACTGAGAACCAGCAATGAAGGGACTAAGTGATGTAAACATCTGGAACAAGATGAAACATCCTATTCAGTGTCCACTTTACCATCTAACATCCCATCTCTTTTTGCCTTGTCTCAAACCTGCTGCAAAACAAAACTGTCAAATGCTTCCAGTGTACTACCCCACTAATTGCAACCGAGGTGCCTGATGATGTTCTCCACTTTTCTTAACCATTTCTGTCTTATAAACTTTCATCTTTAAAGAGATAGTGAAAATAATGCTTCAAATACAGTAATGCTACAAATTCCAGCAACGTCAGGAACTCTAGGAGAATAAGTTTTCTTCACGCTGGTTGATGTGATCACTAATAGCTCTGCTTCCTCTAAGCCACTCAGGTGAGAAACCTTTTATCCTAAGAGTGACTCAGAGTAAACAAGTCACCGTGCAAGGAAAGCACAAGCTAATCAGGAGGGATAGTTTGGGTAGAAAATATACAAAGATTCTTAAAGATAACAGGATGTAAAAAACCTTGATCAAATGTCAAAAATAAAAAGTATATTCTAATTCCATGTTATAGCTAGAAATTATTTCCTTTATTAATGAAAAATGGAATCCAACACATAGTGCTTTCAAATCATTACCTTTTAAAACTCTATAGTCATATATCGAAGCAGGAAAGATATTTATATTTGAATGTAAAAAACATGTACCAAGTACCTACCAAGTGCTAGGCCCTGTGAATAAAGAGATAAGAAGATAATCATAGGGACTTCCCTGGTGGTCCAGTGGTTAAGAACCCACCTTCCAATGTAGGGGACGAGGGTTCGATCCCTGGTCAGGGAACTAAGATCCCACGTGTCGCGGGACAACTAAGCCACAGCTAGAGAGCCGGCATGCTGCAATGAAAGATTCTGCGTGCCACAACTAAGACCTGACACGGCCAAATTAATTAATTAATTATTAAAAAAAAAAAAAAAAAAAAAAAGAAGGTAATCATAGCATAGTTGGAAGGGACAAGAATAGCAGAGTGACAAGTGCTACGAAAGAGGTAAGTGAGGGCATGCTTTGGCACATACAAGGACCTAGGTCTCCAGCATCATAAAATGCTTCCCGGAAGTGTTGACAAAGCTGAGTTGGTAAGGATAAGTAGCCAAGAAAGGGAAACAGCTAGGAGAAAGGCAGGAGACCTGAGGCAATGGTCCTTTTAGTAAACCATAAACATCAAGTACTTCAAAAAATGGATTGAAGCAGTCTATGATCTCTAGGCTCCAAATTCAAGACTAATTAGCTAACAAACCATCTTCTGTTATGATCATTTGAAGACTTCAATGCCCTAAGAGTTCCAAATTTAACAGAACGCCTACATGCATGGATATAAATTATTTTTCTCAATAGCAAGAGCATTCAGTGGCCTAATCAGGACCTTTGGAAAGCAGAAATTAAGTTCACTGCACATTGCTTTGTGCCCACTCACCTTCATCGTCCTCTTCTTCATCCACACCATCCACCTCGGCATCTGAGTCAGGGGCTTCACGATCCTCTCGGTCATAGCCATCCAGGTAGGTCAGCTGGGGAAGGAGCTTGAAGACACTCTCTCGGTAATCATTCAGGTTAGTAACCTCACAGTTAAACAGATCCAGGCTTTTCAGACATTCCAACTTTTTCTGAGGAAAAGGATCAAGAAACATACCTACTAAATCAAAGGAACATAAGCAACAAAACCCATCTCCTAAAGAGGTAAAATTCTAGGCTCTGAATTCAATTAGCTGCTACCTACTCAGCCCTGTACATAGGAAAACATTTCAAGTCCTTTGCAACCTTTATATTAGGTCACTAGATTTTTAATTAGTCCTTCCCTTCTACCTCTATCCTCTCAGAGAACTGTTTTCTTTTGGCAGTATGAATAGTCTTAAGAAATATGAATTTGAAATATTTATTAAAACTGGATCTTTTTACAATATGAGACAAAACAGAGACTTTAATAAATTTGGTTCAAAACTAGATTTTAATGTTTGAGTAATCAAATGACCAATAAGAACTTGCTGGGTTATCAAGCAGTCAGTCTTCAGTGCTCTGGGGTGGTAGAATAGGAAGGGAAAAAAATTTTTCAATCAAATCAATCAACATCAAGATCCTTGACGTTTCTACTTGGGGACATAGATGGGAAACACTCGAGAACAGAACCTAGTAAAGCACAAAGTGTGGTGATGCAGATATTTTCTGGGAAGACAGGCGTCAGTACAAGCTGGGGGAAAAGAAGGGGGACTCAGAGTTGAAACTTCAAAAGTAGAGAAACTTTACACTCTTTTCTTCTTTTTTAATTTTTGGGGAAAAGATTGACACTATTACCAGAACTTTCTGATGTAAAATTCTTCTGATTTTACCATACCTTGAAGTATTGTTGTAATACCTCTTTGTTTGAAACCTCAGTTTCATCTACCTGAAACAGTTAAGATCTAAAAACTTGGCCCAAGAAGTTTTCTGAGCAGCCAAAGAGAATAGGAAAATGTCCACGTATTCTACTCAGATCTTCATTTGTTATTACATCAATGTACTAGTATTTCAATACCAGGTCTATTAAGTTTTGATTAAGGGTGAATTAAGAGATTGGGAGGGCAGAGTTAGTATTACAGGCAAGTAAGGAGACAGCAACAGAAAGTGACAATAGACCCTCATAGGGAGCAGAAGAGGGGGCAGACCGATAAAAGAGTAAACACAAAATGTGAAGTACTGTGAGGCCTGGTGCCTTTTAAAATAGGGGATTGGGCGGCATATGGATATACGGCTTCATAAATTTAACTTTTAATGGTTCTGAGTCAAGAGAAAAGTTTGCCATTCTCTGAAAAATTACTGAGAGGATCTCTGTATGAAGCAAGTTGCAATAAAATAAATGTTGATGTTTAAAGACTTCGATGCTTTATTGGGAAATCTATTTCAACATTCACAAGGACCTGGGAAGAAACAAAGATGAAACAAAACCTTGTCTGCAGGACTTGAGGTATATGTGTAGTTCTTGGGAGTTACAAAATAATTTGAAAATCTGTGCTCTAAAGCAGGCCTTGGCAAATGACGGCCGGTTGGCCCACTCCGGCCTGCCTCCCGTAGTTGTAAACCAAGTTTTACTGGAACACAGCCACACTCACTTGTTTATGTATTATGTACGGCTTCTTTTATGCTACAATGGCAAAGTGGAGTAGTTGTGACAGAGACTGCATGGCCTACAAAGCCTAGAAGATCTATTATCTGGTCCTTCAGAGGAAGCGGTTGATGATCCCTGCACTCACAAATCTTCGTCTTCCTGATCAAAGAGGTTCCCACACTGGTTTTATTCTCACTGAAGAGCCCTTGGGAACATGGAGCCAAGCATGGAACACAGAACAGTGTTACAGCAACAGGCAAATGTACTCCTCAAAACACCAATGTACAGTGATCCAAGAGTTTTGTGGATCCAATAATGTGCTTATGTAAGTCAGTACACTGAGGTCTTAAGAAAGCTGTCCCCAGCCCTTCTGATCATAGGGAGAACTGCTTTTCTGTCATGTAGCTTTCAGATTATGTTCCCTACTGGACAGCCCCTGACGCCCAGAAGCCCAGGTATGACTTCTTGACAAAGAGGAAAAAAGATGCTGAAATACCACCCCAGACAACTGTAGAACTCTTTTCTCTTCACAGAAAGGTTGACTCTATACCAGCTAAGATAGAACCACGAGTATATTTAGGCAGCTTTCCCAGAGGCTCAGTATAAATTCTTCACTCAAAGGAATGAGCCATTTACTGTTCAACATTATTTCCTAGGAATGGATATGCAAAAATACATACAACTCCAGATCTTTAATGCTCAACAGTGCCCCAAGCCCGTTTTCTAATTCTATCAACTAGCCTAGTACACAGGGCCTCCAAGGCTTTCCTGTTTCTGCAACTCTGAAATCTGCGACATTTTTTCTACTTCTTCAGAAAGGACCCATTATGAATAATTCGGACATGCCAAACAGTATGCTAGAAAACGAAGTGAAAGCAAATAAACAACAAAACCCCCAATAACTGTAGGACTCTAGAATTGTTTAAAGCAGTAAAATTGTGCTTTAAGGCCCAAAATACACTACACACAGATTATTCAGGATCCCAATGTAATGTGTAAATACTGCTTAAAAAAAAAACAACAACAAAAAAACCACAACTCTACCATTTCAGAAATTTGGCCTAAAACTAATAGGCTAGCCATAATAAACATTAAACATTTTATTAACAATAATTTTGCTTGCCTTCTTAGAATTTAGAAGGGCTTTGGGGGATGGTTTGGATGGCCCAGGTCTCTTAAAAAAGGTGTCCAAGGAAGTTTGAATTGATGCCTTCTTTGTCTCTCGATTAATGTCCCTGTAGTAAGCAGAGGCATTCACAATCATTGCATTGACTGTAAGAACTGGGCTCAACGTAGACGGTGTTCAAAATGTATGTGGTTGATGAGGATGAGGATGGTGTTTTCCCCAGTGAAGAATACTTTCAGAAGTCAAAATGGACCCAACATTTCCCCCCTTCACCTTCTCCTACAGTTTTATTTATTCTGAAGTTATAACGTCAGGAGACCCACCTAGCGCCCCCAGGAATCCGAATAGAAAGTTCAGGAGAATGGCAGGAGCTCAGCCTTTCCCAGACAGCCCTGGGTGTGTGGCACTGTGGCTCTGTCACTTCCTAGCCAAGTGTGTGACTCTGGACAAGGGATTCAGCCTCTCCTAAGCCTCAGCTTCCTCATGTGTAAAATGAGGGCCATGCTATTTCTATCCATTTTATAGAAATGTTGAGGATTACTAATGAGATAACATACATAAAGCATGCACTACAGTATACGGTACATAGCAGATCCTCCAAAAATGGTAAATATTATAATGATTATTTTTCTCATACTTCATTGCCCCAGGGGATTGAGACTTTCATAGCCACCAAAGGGCCCTAATAAAACACTGACCAGGTCAGGAACAACTCCCACACAATGTTTACTTCTGCTCTGCCTCTGAATGCTAGGACACTGACAAAAGCTTCTGATGAAACATCACAGAAGACTAAGGCTGCCAGGAGAATTAGGCAATGGCTAGTGATTTAGCATGGAAAGGTACTGCCTGGTGCTCTGTTCTAGAGAGAAGGGGTTCCTGTGCTTACAATGACCCTAAACTGATAGCCTGTCATTAACACAAACAATAAAGGCTTAGAGTACCCCATGGGATTGGGAGACCATCAGCACTTAATTTAGTGCTCCTGTTGAACTCCCAGTTTAGGTCAATTTGGGTATGGAAAAAATTTATAGGTTAAAAAGAGAAGAACAGGTCCCAAGGGCAGTGGAAAGAATGATGGACTTGGATTTGAATCCCTACTCGCCATTTATTCTGCAGCTGCTGAGTAATTAAACTTGATTTCCTCATTTCTAAAAGGAGGACATTCTCTCTTCTCTGAATTACATGAGGATACAATGGGCAAATGTTAACATCCTTGAATAAAGCAAACTGCAATAAATGTTTGCTTAAACATTGGAAATGGGGATTGATTTGGAGGAAAACAGAACTAGTGAAAAAGGAGGGAGCCCAAGTATCTGAGTGAACTGGTAACAGAAAAAAGGGGGCAAAATTCATGGAGCAAAGGTAACAA
Organism: Physeter macrocephalus; assembly: GCF_002837175.3. Lineage (NCBI taxonomy): Eukaryota > Metazoa > Chordata > Mammalia > Artiodactyla > Physeteridae > Physeter > Physeter macrocephalus. Next base: position 25,902,551 of record NC_041222.1, read on the forward strand.
CAGGCTCGCAACATTTATGAGAAATGAGCTAAATGTGGTCTACTTAATGAAACATAAAAACAAAGGGACTCGGTAAACAGTGACTAAATCTACATTGGAGCAGAGCCTCAATTACTATTAGGAGGGAAAAGACCCTATAGTTTTAGCAGGAAATCCTCTTTATTAAAAGTCATAATTTACTCTATCTTCTCTTGAAATATCAACAGCACATTCTGTACAAATGATATGAAGTGCAAATATTTTAATATATTGTGATATCAGAAAAGAGAGAGATAGCAGAAGGATGCCTTATCCTCTTGGGTTCTGCTCTGCTGGATCCTGAAAGACAGCTCCTATCTGCTGTATAGCCCCTCTTCCATTTAATGTTTGCAAGTTAAGTCAGATGGAAATACTGACTTTATGTATAACAGAAAAAAAAAAAAAAAAAAAAAACCAGAAAGCTGCCACAAACTTCTCTGGGTGATATGAAACAAGTTTGAGTTTCATTAGCCTTATTAAAATAGAATTCTACTTCTATGAATAGAATGTCATATTTAGGGGAAAAAGTCATTTAACAATCTTGAAATCATAGGAATTTCCAGGTGGCAGCCAAAGAGAAGTGGCTGTGGGGCTACCCCCTACCCTGCATTAACCCCTGCCTCCAGAAGCTCTTTTCTGGTCACTACAAGTTCCACTAGACTGGACCCCCATTAACAAAGCTTTCCAACTTACAAAGCAAAGTAAGTGCATTACCTTATTTTATTCTCAGAACTCCTAAGTGAGGTAAGTTAGGCAGGGATTATTATCCTTCTTGCTTCATAAGTGAGGAAACTGAGGCCCAGAGAGAAGAAGCAATTTGCCCAAGGTCACACAGCAAGTCTATAACCCAACTGGCACTTAACTTTCCATAGCTTATCCCAGTATGTAAGACTGAGGAGAACTGGGGGGTTCCCATGCAAAACTTTAGGCAACAGTGATCCAGCTACAGCACAAGATCATGAATTAGAAGACCTAAAACTCATTGGAGCTGCCCTTGGCCCGTTCCATCTACAGATCAGATATGTCACCCAATATATACAGCCTTTTCTGTAAAAGTATAATATAGAACAGTCTGGCCAGTCTAGGGAAACAATTTTAAGATAAATGTTTAAGGCTATAGTTAATATATGACATCTAAAAAGGACAAAAAAGAAAAGAATTCTCCTTTGAAGGAAGCTACCACAATAATAAAGGAGGGAGAGCAAAGTCACAGGAACACGTATAACTAAAGAGGCCCTGATTCTTTAAAACTGGACTCTTTCTATAAGAAGTACTATAAAAAACCATTTTCTCAGTCAATTATTTCCCTCACAATAAAGAAATATGAAAATGAAAATGACCAATAAGTCCTGGTTTTCAAATTCTTGATTACTTACCAAAGGTTCCAGGGTGCTGATATCTTTCAGTTTATTTCCACTTAAGTTTAGATGTGTAAGATTTGGAAGTTTTTCTGCTAACATATCCAGACCTCCAAAGATTCTATTGTCACTGAGCTCAAGCTGTTAAGAGAAAATGCACACAGCACACAAATACACACAGAGAAACACATATCATTAAAGTGTTATAAATAACGAACACAGTTCTCAAACACCAAGATCAAATGATCTCTATTTTTTTTATTAGGGCAGGTGTGTTCATTTTGTTTCATTAAACCCAAATAAGTAGTTTACAGATGATCCCAGGAACACTTCTGGGAAGGAGAGACATGTTAGGATTAGAAGAGTTGTATTTTCTTAACCAGCTGCTAATTATAACAGTTTGCTGGCCCCTAACATCAGCAAATACATTTTCTAACCTAAAAAGTGGGTCAAAGCAAATGAGAATTCTTTGAGAAGCTGTAATACGCTATACCTGCCAGGAAGGGTAAATGGTCTCTGCATTCTAAGCAGCTATTCTGTGTGCCAAGCAGAGCTCACAATGCCCACTTGAAACCTAATCTGGTTCTGTTCAGTGCTGGCTCGCCATGGGGTTCTACATCTGGAAGCCACCAGGGAATGGTGCACTGAAGGCTACAGGAATGGTACAAGCCCTTAAAGAAGCTCCATGACTTTGGAAAAAGGGACTGGGGCAACAGCTTCAGGGCTGACGAAACCAACTCCCCAGAGGACACTTCTTGCACAAACCTGGCACTAGCCTTTGTAAGAAACCACTCTAATTTCTTAGCTGCAGGTCAAGTAGCACAGCAAGTGGTATGCCAATGAAGGAATGAGCCTTCACCAAGGAATACTGGACTCTTAGAGTGAAAGAAATTGGAGCCTGGAAAAATAAGATGGTTGAGAGCATCTAATTCAAACTCTTCATTTTGCAGATGAAGAAAACTAAGGCCAGACAGCTAGTTTCAATTCTCTTTTAACTGCCAACAACAACAATGGTAACTGTATCTAACCCTTACATAGTACTTCAGGCACTGTTCAAAGCACTAGAAATCCATGAACTCACTTGATCTCACAATCACCCTATGGGGTAGGTAGAATTATTACCCCCATTTACAGATGACAAAAATGAACTATGAAGAGACTATGTAAGTGCCCACAGATCACACAGCTGTTACATCAGTGAACCTATGATTTGAAGCCAGGCAGGCTAGCTTCAATGTGCTCCCCCCTATGCTATGTACCTAGAACAGCATGACAACTTATGTAATTTAGTCTGGCATGCAATGAAATGAAGTACATTATGCAGAATAGAGGAACTTTTAAAAATTTAAATATTCGTTGAAAGAATGAGTTTAAAAAACAGTAAGTCTGCTGCTTTGGTGTTATTAAGCATTTCGGAAGAGAAAAATGCAACATTTCAATACATTTTTTTCCTTCTGATGGGACAGTCCAGTAAAATATCTAAAATTTCTCTTGGTTGGTTACAATATCGACATATGTTGTATTCACATCCTTTCAACATGAGTATCTTAGGGAGTAGAGATAAAAAGGCAATCTGCCAAAGCATTTAGTGGCATATTTATTTTGAAATGAAATCAATGTGTAAATTTAGGAAAGCTGCGACATTTATACACCAAAATTTCTTTCAGAACCTGTTTCTTGTTAAAAAAAAAAAAAAAAACAATCTGTGCTCTAGGGTAGGAAGAAAATCAGCTGTGAGAACACCCAATCTGCCTTTAAGTTTGGTTTACAGATATCTCTATTCCTCCCTCTCTGACCCTACAAGGTAAGTGATTAACAAGACTTCAGGAGGATTTGATACACTGATACACTGTTCCCTGATACACTGACTTTCTGAATAAGTGTGATAGTACACAGACCATAGTAATTCACGAAAATGTACCAGGATGCTAGGAAAGCAGAACAGAACACAAAACACATAGTAGGGACCTGCTAGCATCAAGTTTATGTAGATACAGGCTAAAAAGCCATCAGTTTTTTATGGGCTTATCAGAGCTTCCAATGTCACAATAACCTATGCAAACATAAAAGGATTACACTTGAACCTCTAAAGGAAATGCCTGTCAGAAAAAAGAAAAAAAATTTACAAATTTAAACATAACAGAGTTCTTTCTGATAGGAGGGTCGCCCTGAAACTCATGAGGACTTCCTGAGCATTTATTACCTAAAAAAGGCAAATAAGTAAAAAGCACTTCTGGATTTTAATTCATGTACTTAACCAAAAAACAAGTCCCTCTCAGAACTCAAGCAAGCAAGCTACAGGAACAGCCTACCTGTCCTTTGCCTCAATTTGATATCACTTTTCTATGTGTATCTTTTATAGATGAAGGTTCAACTTAAACTGCCTAATAAAGAGATTAGGTAAACAGTGGAGAATTCTGCAACACTGCCATGACCACAAACATTTTCGTATGTAATGGAAAAGATACTGGATTAGCAAATAGGAAAATATGGGTTCTAGCTTTGGTTCCAGTACTAACCACTTCTGTGGGTGGCTTTAGGCAAATTACTGTACCTTTCTGGGTCTACTGCTGTGCCTGTAAAACAAGGCTAGAAGATCTAAGTTTCTTCCAGTTCTGACATTTTGGGGCTTTGTGACAGGGCAATGTGCAAGGACATGAAAAAACATTTTTCTTGAGGTTTTTTTGTTTGTTGTTTTTTTTTGGGGGGCGGGTTGTTAGAGGGGATAGCGATTGGTTTATAATTAGACCAATAAAGCCCTAACAATGGGCCGTCAACTAGGATAGGGAAGTACAGCAGTTTTGTTAAAATGAACTCCTGCAGTCAATCACAACACATTTTAAACTTCCTAGTCATTAAGAATTACATAATGGGTTTGAAATAACATAGACTACAAATTTGAAAGGTCTATACTTCAATTCTCCCTTAATCAACATAAAACACGAAGAATGGGAGGCACCCGTGGTTCCTAAACCAGAGCATACTAAGAACAATACGAGTTAACATCATAGCAACAGATTCATAACAACAAGTAATAGATTATTCACAAAATAATTATTCTTCATAACTACTATTTATTCAACACCCAACATGTATTATTTCCAAACATCATAGCAACTCTGCAAGGTCAGGTGGTATTACAAGTTTACAGATGAGGAAACTGAGTCTTAGAGAGATTAAGTAACCTGAGGAAGATTTACCCATCAGGGAAATGTTAGAGCTGGAATTCAATCCCAGATCTGCCCAGTTCCAAAGGCCATATGCTTTCTGCTACACTAAATGCTTCCTTACAGATAGAATCATATATTTTTCCCTTCAGCAGGATGGTTCTCTCTTCTACTGTTAAGAAAAAGCACTTACCTTTTTCAATTTAGGTAGTTTGGGGAGATTTGAAACTGAAATCAAGCCTACATTTATTAAACTGAGGAACTCTAAGTTCACAAATTCAGCTGTTAGGCCCTCAATTTTCCCATCATTTGATTTGCAATTGTCCAGGACAAGTTCTCGAACCTGTGGGTGACAAAGCAGGGAAGAAAAGCTTTAAAAAACATGCAGAAAACAAAAAAACAATGCAAAAACTCCAACCATAAATACCCACCAAACCACCTACATATAGTGGCAGCCTCAACTTAGACCTAGGTCACAGTTATAAATAAATGAAAAATGATTAAGCCTTTAGCAACAATATATATTCTAATAGATATCAAGGGTGGAATGTCACACCATGGTACAAATAAAGATTTAAACTCTTTACTTTCCAGAAACAGAAACTACAGTTCTTATGAGATAAGTGAAGAAATGATATCCCCCTCATTCCTTTTCCCAAGTCTGTTCCTGCAAGGGGCAGCTTTAACTACAAATGCGGAGTGAAGATACCCCCCCAACCCCTGCAACCCCTTTGGGCTGAGTCTTCCTGAAGACCCAGGAGACTGACACAAGGAAAAGAGGAAAGCTTCACTTTTCCCATCAAGGTCACTAAGAGATTGTGGCTACAGGTTTCTGGACTATACATTTCTACTTTTGGTCTTATTAATCTTTACTAAGATTATTTTGACACTAGGAAAAGATCAAGATGTAAGAGGCCTTAATTCAAAACAAAGATCATTTTGTGTTACATGTAAGAAAGTATTTCTAGGGGAGAGAACTGTTAGACATTAGGTTCCTTTTTCAGGCCACAAAATCTCCTTATTTGGAGGTCCTGAAATTCAGAATTCAAATCCATCCAAAGGTATCACATCTGAAGACTGTGAATACTGATTATTTAATAAAGTCTACTGCGTGAATATCTACCATGATAATCCCTACTGCCATTCTTGCTCTGTGGTTGACTCTGAAACTTGCAAGTTTTAAACACGTTTTGATAAATTTACACTGATGCAAATTAGTTTTAACTGCCAAAGGCATTCTTGCAGTGAATCTAACACATTTAATAGTATTAATCAAGCATGTATGAGGAGATGCTGATAGTTCTAAAATGAAAATAGAGGCTAGTAGTATCTTCATTCTCTCATACAAAATCCAAAGATACTACTCTAGCAATTGCTAACATTTATGGAGAATTTACTCATTTTTCTTTCTACCACCATACCCTCCCCTCAGTTACAGAGAAGGAAACTGATTTAGAGAGTCAGTGACACCCACAACACCACAACTTCTTGCTTGCTTCTTCACTACTTCTCACTACTCTACTTCCTCTTCAGAAGCCTTGCTTTCAGGATGCATACAGGCCCATTATATCTTTTGCTCTTTCTTCCCTTCCTTCCACTTTTCTCTAGATACCTCGGACATTCTTTCCTCTTCTGATGAAAATTAGCACATCTGAAAACTTAAGGTAGACTGAGGAGAGCTGGGCTCCAGAGACAGATGCTTAGGGTTGAATTCTGGCTTTGCCACTCACAACCTGTGTGACCTTAGGCAAGTCACTTAACCTGTTGGTGCCTCAGTTTCCTCATCTGTGAAGTAGAACTGTTATAGAAAGTAGTGCTTGGGGCATAGTGAATACTGAGAAAGTAACCTCTGGAAAAGGGTGTAGGAGAATGACAAAGACCTTTGCTATTTACTTTATTCCTAGCTGTACTAAGTTTTCTACAAGCATGTATTTCTTCTGTATTAAAAAAAAAAAAAAGTAGGACTTCCCTTGGTGGCACAGTGGTTGGGAATCCGCCTGCCAATGCAAGGGACACGGGTTTGATCCCTGGTCTGGGAAGCTCCCACATGCCACGGAGCAACTAAGCCATGCGCCACCAACTACTGAGCCTGTGGTCTAAAGCCCGTGAGCCACAACTACTGAGCCTGCGTGCCACAACTACTGAAGCCTGTGCGCCTACAGCCTGTGCACCGCAATGGGAAGCCCGCACACTGCAACGAAGAGTAGCCCCCCTTGCCGCAACTAGAGAAAGCCCACGCGCAGAAACAAAGACCCAACGCAGCCAAAAATAAATAAATAAAAAATAAATACATTTATTTAAAAAAGAGTAAAACCAGCAAATCATTTTTTTTAAAAAAGGTCAACTGTAATCACCCACCAACCTAAGTAGTATACTGCAATACAACTAAATGTTTCTATTTGATTTGGGGGGTTTTCTATGACTATATCTGACAGAGAATCCAAAAACGTTATACAGAATGACACCAATATGCCAAAAGCCAAGTAAGGAGGAATTTAGATAGCCATTTTGCCTCCCAGCCCATGGGTGTACCTCTTGGACATTTCTCTCAACTGGTAAAATTCCGCTTTAACTAGAGTCATCAAAGAGTTAGAACAAGTCTGCTGAACCAAACAGCCGAATACGAATCAAGGAGAAATTGGGAGGGAAAAAAAGATGTTAAAGTGGTCCAAATCTGCAAATCTAACTGCTGAGTATGAAAGATGATGGAGAGGAATTGAGGTTCTGGTTTAAAGAAATGGGAACCATGTAGCTGGATGGAAATAGGAAGGAACAGCTCTGGGGATGGGGTGGCGGGGAGAGCAGGTATATAATGAATACCACGAAGAATACCAAGTTTAAAGTTCTCATGAGAAGTCCAGGTGAAAGTGTCCCCAGGCAGCTGGACATGAGGGTCTAGAGTTCACGGGAGTTCTAGTTTTAAGTTCTGTATTTGGAAGTCATCAGGGCAGAGACAGTAGTGAAAAGATGGAATTCCTAGGAAGAGAACCAAGGATGGAACCCGGGGGATCCTGCAAGGGTGACTTGAGAAGAATCAGTAGTACCCAAAGGTGAAGCATTAGTTTCAAACACCTAGAAAGGTTTACGAAATAAGGCATAAGAAGTTACTGAGGGGGAAAAAAAAAGGATTGAAAAAAAATTAGATAACAATGTAACTGTCCATCAACAAGGACTCATTTCCAGGATACAGTGTATGATGAAAAAGGTACAAAATGTATAAAATGTTTTCATTTATGTCACATATCACACATTCACTTTCTAAAAGGCGAAAGATTTATACGTTTTGAAGAGAAACCAGAGTATTCATTTACTTTCTTATATTCTTCTCAGGGAGAGAAAGGGACTGGCTGGGGGACTTTTCCATAACCTTATTTAACATTTCTATGATGAAATTAATCTATTGAAAAAAATAAAGGTTAAAAAAATGTCACTGCTAGGGACTTCCCTGGTGGTCCAGTGACTAAGGCTCCACGCTCCCAATGCAGGGAGCCCAGGTTCCATCCCTGGTCAGGGAACTAGATCCCCCATGACACAACTAAGACCTAGAGAGGCCAAATAAAGAAATAAATATTAAAAATAAAATAATTTTTTAAAAAGGTCACTGCTAGCCTTGAAATTTCATCAAGCTTCATGATGGCAGGGTCATGTCTATTTTAGTTACCACCATACCCCAGTATGAGAAGGAGCCTTCACAACTGTCAAATGCAGAAAAAATGGCATTGGGGTTTGTGTCAGGATTGTAGGGGAATGAGCAGATGATGAAACCGAGGAAACCTGGGTATGAAGAGAACCTACTTTCTGATCTTAAGCATCATCACATTAATGCAAAGCATATTGCTGCTTGTCACTTAATACTTTGGTTTTTTTTTTAGTCTTTGTATATTTTAAATACAGCAAGATGAAACAATATTACTTAGCATATTTTAACAATTATAAATATTTTTTAATGGCTAAAGAAATTAAAGTATATGGATGCACCATAAATTACAATCCTCCCTATTGAACATGTTTCCAAGTTTATTATATATAATGCCACACTATCTTTTTATGTGAAATTTCTTTTGTAATAAGGATTGTTTCCTCACAATCTATTGCTAGGTGAAAAAAAATATAAACGTTAGAGTCTCTGAGTTTTGAGTTCTTTATTTAAAATGGCAACCGATCCCTCTCAACACTTTTTTGTGACCTTTCTTGACATATGGAAATTCTAGGTATTTGCATACAGTTATCTTTTTCTTGAGGATACTGTTTTTACCCTAAGTGAGGAATAAAAACCAAACACCCCAAAAGAAATACTGACAAAAAAGCAGACAAACCATAAAAATATAAATCATCAGTAAACAAAAAAATCATTCAACGACAACAAATTATAAAAGACACATTAAAAATGAGATGTTATTCTACTCTTATTGAGGATGGGGCAGCTCTTTCATGGAGAAGAGATGGCTAGGATGGGTATAGGTGCAGGTAAGTTTGTAAGTGGGAGAGTGAGAAGCCAGGGAACGCACACCTGAGACCTTTAATTCCCTCCATGAGTAGGAGGCAACAGAATGTATTGTGGTGAGTACAGGGAAGGGCTGGGCTATATGGCTCAGCAGTGAAATCATGTCCCTAGACTTTTCCAGGAAGGCTAAGCACGTAGTAAAGAAATGGGCTAATCCCAGAACAAAGTTCCAGAGGCACAGTAAGAAGATGAGCCACAAACAAGCACAGAGCAGAATGGGAAATTACTGCAGAAAGCAGAGACCAAAGGAGGGTCCACTTAGGGCTGTGCCCAAGGATGACAGGTCTGGAAAGCCTGCCATAAGCAGCCTTCTAGCCAGTCTAAAGTTCTAAACAGGACCCTGGTGAAAAGGTGTCTGCTCTCAGGCATTGTGTCAGCAGCATTTGAGATAACTAAGCCTCCCCTCTCCCCCAATTCCTTCTTGAGGGTGAAGGGATCCAGACTGCCTTACAAGGGAAGGTACATGGGGTGGGGGACATACAATGCCATGGCATCCCAATCTAGACCCAGAATAAATGGGAGGTTCTAATCAAGAAAAAGCGGCCCTAGTTTTTCCTCCTTATGTCCCAAATCCTCCCAGGAGGGCAGGTTGGGCAGGCACTTGTACATGTGTGGGCACAACTTAGGGAGCTATTTGATCCAAGGCAGTTACAGGCTTTCTGATTGAAGAAAGATGACTTAACTTTGGGAGCCAAATTCACTCTTCTTCATCCCTCATCTTCCAACTAAACTAGTTTTTTCCCAAACATTAATTTAAGGTAAACACTTAAGAGCTAAAGACAAAAATCCAAACTGTTTCCTATTCAACTTTTGTTTTTGATAGTTATCAGCAAAGCTGATACTCTAGTTTTTCAATGCAAAATTTGAAATATATTGCAACCAAGTCATAGGGATTGGGGCTAGGAGCCCCATAGGAGATCAAGGAATTTTCCTTTCATCCTCTCCAACTTGCTCACATTTCCTACTTCCCTAGCTACTCTTTTTTTTAAAAATTTATTTAATTTATTTATTTTTGGCTGCTCTGGGTCTTCGTTGCTGCACGCGGGCTTTCTCTAGTTGCGGTGAGCGGGGGCTACTCTTTGTCGCGGAGCAGGGCTCTAGGCACGCGGGCTTCAGCAGTTGTGGCACGTGGGCTCTAGAGCTTAGGCTCGATAGTTGTGGCGCATGGGCTTAGTTGCTCTGTGGCATGTGTGATCTTCCTGGACCAGGGCTCGAACCCATGTCCCCTGCATTGGCAGGCGGATTCTTAACCACTGCACCACCAGGGAAGCCCCCCTAGCTACTCTTTAAAAAAAAAAAGAAAATCAATTTTCCGTAACTGGTTGAGTGACCTTCCCCAATAATCAATTATAATTGTTATAAGAGGGGAAAAGAAGATACAAAGGATTAAAAATCATTGAGTTGTCAACTTTTTTTAGTTAGAAAATACATGATTATTATAGTAAGCGAAATATGTGGAAATATGTCCAAAAATGTGGAAAGTAACTCCTGCCACACCTGATAATTTCCATCTTTCTGAGTTAACCAGTCTTCAAACCTTCCACCCTACTATTATTTAAAAGTAATGTTTGCAAAATGACAGTAGAATAGAACATTAGCAGTTCTCAAATGTGTTTGGATGGCAGAACTGTTGGTATGAAGGAAGGAAACACTCATACCCTACTGTTGGGGAGAACCATTCTAGAAAGCAATTTGACAGAGATTCACATTACAAAATGTTAATTTCAATACTACTTAAAACAGTAAAAAACCTTCTAACCACCTAATGGGGACGGTTAAATTATGACCTATGCAGACGTTAACAATGTGGCTGTAAAATAATAAATTGTGCCAGAGAAAGATAATGATGTTTACTATATTTTAACAAGATATTATGTGCATTAATAGCATGATCTGAGTTTAGAAAAAAACATTCTCATGGACTATACACCAGAATGTCTAGATGGTAGGATGGGTGTGTATGAGATTTCTGGGTTTTTAAATTTTTCCTTATCTATATCTACTATTTTTTTTTAGCTTATCTGTATCAAATTTTTCTTCAACAAAGACTGTATTCCTTATACAAGGAAAAGAACCCAATTAGCTGCTATGCAACCAATTAGAATATCCCACGGAGCTCAAAATCACATCACAACAGACACAACAATAAATGCCAAAAGTTGGGGGAAAGGTTCTTCTCACGTTATGTTGTCTTTTTTTTCCTTTTTTATAAGGCCACACCATGCGGCATGTGGGATCTTAGTTCCCCAGTCAGGGATCAAACCCGTGCCCCATGCATTGGGAGCAGGAAGTGTTAACCACTGGAACGCCAGGGAAGTCCCCTCACGTTATTTATTTTAAAAATTAATTTTTTTTAGTAAAGTGGGACTAAGGAAAAACTACTCTTATTTGTGGGATATGAAATGTCACAGTCTAGCATATAGCCCACCAGTGTTCCACAGGGGCATTGACTGTAAAACACAGGAACCGCATGACTTTCTAACTTTGAACACAAGACTGGAACAGAGCTAACATCAAGGCTAGACACCTCTAGATTCATAGTTAATGAGGTGCTCATATCAGTGGCATGTTTGGCGTAAGAGAAAGATTAGGGCCTCACATAAAGAACAGGTATTTTCTCCAATTCTGGAATATATCTAAATTACAAATTTAGATATAGATAATATCTATATCTCGCTACTGCATGTCTCGTCTCACATTTGACAACACTGCCAATTTCTGTGGTATACGTGGTATGTTCTAGTACTATACAATTTGCTCTCAGTGAAATAACTGACAATACCAATAATATTTTGTATAAAATATTTCCTATCCTTGCCTATATTTAAAAACAGTGATCACTGTTCTTTTTGAAGATTATTTTAAAATGCCATCTTAAGCCATTTTTTCCACTATGAGAACAAACCTCTGATATAAAGAGGTGTTTTGGACTTAGAAAAAACTGAATTATTATATTTATGAGTCACCCCCTTAGGGAAATGAGCATACCGGTTTATAACAGGTGAAATGGAATCTATTATCTTGGTCTGTCTCATGTACTTTGGCTAAAGAACACAAGAAGTGTTACCAGGGTCTTCTTCAAACCCCAAAATAAAATAAAAATAAAAAAGCTACACTCACAATAAAAGCCCATCTGGGGATTTCCCTGGTGGCTCAGTGGTTAAGAATCCACCTGTCAATGCAGGGGACACGGGTTCGAGCCCTGGTCCAGGAAGATCCCACATGCCGCAGAGCAACGAAGCCCGTGCGCCACAACTACTGAAGCCCGTGTGCCTAGAGCCCGTGCTCCTCAACAAGAGAAACCACCGCAACGAGAAGCCCGCGCACTGCAACAAAGAATAGCCCTCGCTCGCTACAACTAGAGAAAGCCTGCGTGCAGCATCGAAAACCCAACACAGCCAAAAATAAATAAATTTATTTAAAAACATATTCCATTGAAGAAAAAAAAACAGCCCATATGGTCTTAAAACAAAAACACTCACGATCAAGCCTCCACTAACCCTCCTCAAACAGTCTTAGATCTCACATGATGACATCAAGATCAACCAAGGAAAACACTGTGCTGTGCATTTAAGAGCCTCCTGTCATTATACCAATATTCAATAGAGACAGGGTTCCTTCTTCTTTCCCAAATGACAAGAGTGCAGGATCCCAGAGGTCAAGGCTACTCTTTAACAGCTGGCTCCACAACAAACGTATGGAGCCATTTGACTAGCTGACTTAGAATCATCTTGGAACTTCTCACTTACCTTAAAGATTATGCTTTTGTGCAAAACATTTTTAAACTCTTATTTTAAAATTTCCTACGGCTTCCCCCCACCCCCCAAAGCCTTCAGTTTAAGGTCAAAGCTTTCCTCTCTTAAGAACCTAACTCCTACTCAGTCTCCCTGTAAGAGTCCCTAGGGGAGCCATTCTTTTGCGGGCCTCTCACTGTTGTGGCCTCTCCCGTTGCGGAGCACAGGCTCCGGACGCACAGGCCCAGCGGCCATGGCTCACGGGCCCAGCCGCTCCGCGGCATGTGGGATCTTCCCGGACCGGGGCACGAACCCGTGTCCCCTGAAACGGCAGG
>NC_041222.1:25916122-25972082 GCF_002837175.3 Physeter macrocephalus
TGCGGGCCTCTCACTGTTGTGGCCTCTCCCGTTGCGGAGCACAGGCTCCGGACGCACAGGCCCAGCGGCCATGGCTCACGGGCCCAGCCGCTCCGCGGCATGTGGGATCTTCCCGGACCGGGGCACGAACCCGTGTCCCCTGAAACGGCAGGTGGATTCTCAACCACTGCGCCACCAGGGAAGCCCGGGAGCCATTCTTTACCCCACAATCCTGGCTGGCTCCCACGACAGTTTCCCAAGGCCCCCTTACTTGCACAGTGCAACAGGCACCACTGGGTGCTGAGGCTTCAGGAGGGAAGGGACTGCTCTCTGCCTTGTTCACACTGCTTTTCCAGGCACTGCCATACTGTTGGTACTCAAATACTTATTTAATAAAACCAGTGGATTACGGACTTCCCTGGTGGCAGAGTGATCAGGAATCCGCCTGCCAATGCAGGGGACACAGGTGCGAGCCCTGGTCTGGGAAGATCCCACATGCCGCGGAGCAACTAGGCCCGTGAGCCACAACTACTGAGCCTGCGCGTCTGGAGCCTGTGCTCCGCAACAAGAGAGGCCGCGATAGTTAGGCCCGCGAACCGTGATGAAGAGCGGCCCCACTTGCCTCAACTAGAGAAAGCCCTCGCACAGAAACGAAGACCCAACAGAGCCAAAAATAAATTTAAAAAATTTAAAATTAAAATTAAAAATTTATTTTAAATAAATTTAAAATAAATTTAAAAACAAATTTCAAATTTTTTTAAGTCAAGATATTTTATAAAAAAGATTATATTAAAAAACAAAAAACAGTGGATTACAGTAGGAGAGTGCAGTCCAATACAGTAACCACTAGTCACCTGTGGCTTTTGAGTTCCTGATATGTGAATAATGCAACTGACAAACCGACCTTTCAGTATAAGTTAAATAGCCACACGACTCTAGCCTGTTTTGGGCAAAAGGGCACGGCTTAAGCTGATTTCTTGAAAAATCATCGCTTGCACATATATATGTTTTTAAAAAAGCAATATATTAGTTATTTCATACACGAACAAATTCCACATACAACTAGCCCAGCTGTATTTCCCAGAAGGAGCAACAGTGCTCTTAGCTAAGTATTTTAAGAGTACTTTATGCACCCTCAAAGAATTCAAATTCCAGATTTTAAGGCACTTTGAAGACCCATGTGTACTTTTCGTTTGGAAAATTTGGCTAAATCTAATTCCTCCACATTCTCCTCATTTGGAACTACGCAGTAATAATTCAAATGTCTTAAATTAACAACTCCTCAAAATGAGATCACAACTCTACAAGTTTCACAGTATGAAGAAGCTTAACGATTCAATATACTAGCACGTGGCCGACACAAAATGTCTGACTGATGGACGAAAGGGACCACTAAGGTCAAACCTCAACCTTAAAAACCCAGAGCACCGAGTCGAGACGCCCACCCCCCGAGGTCCTCCAGGGACAAGCGGGGAGGCCACGAGCTGCAGCGACCCGGCACCTCATTTGTGGAGACCTCAGGGATTCAAAACCTCATGCACACAAGGGAAAGCCGGTTGACGAATTCCCACAAGTTGGCAACTTGTTACCCATAGCTCCCTGACTGCACGAAACGCGCCCATCGCCAGCATCGGCTGCCCCAGGGCCGAAAGACGCCACTCACCCGAAGAAGGGGTCTGGCAGAGACACGGCCTCCCCGCGCGGGGGCCAGGAAACATGGCCCCGCGCCCGGCCGCGGGAAGGCGCTCTAGTTCGCGGGGAGGGCCAGGGGAGAAAAGAAAGCCGATTCTTAAACGTCCACCCGCCGCTCACGCAGCCGCGGCGGGCGAGTGCCGGCCTGGGTCGGCGGCCCTGGAGCACGTGCGAGGACAGAGGCCGCCCGGCCCGCGAGCCCAGCCGAGGCCCGCCCGTAACCCCGACGCTCAACCGGGGCGGAGGCGGCCGCCTGGCGTTGCCCTTTTAAGAAGGGGGGAGGGAGACGGCAGCGCGCCCAAGAGATGAGTCGGCGGCGGCCGGAGCGCGCGGCTCCAGCCAGAGCGAGCCAAGCCCTGGCGAGGCGGGCACCATACAAGCCGCAGGCTCGGCCCGAGGAGCGGCGGCCCACAGCCACCGCCGGTGCGGACGGGCAGGGCCCGGCTAGCCGAGCCAGCAGGCCGGCTCACGCGGCGGAGGGAGACGAGCGCTCGCCAACATGGCGCTGTGTCGGCCTCTGGCGCGCCCCGGCTGACGCGAGGAGCCGCCGCCGCCCGCCCACACCGAGGGGCCAGCCTCTCGGGCAGGGGCCCCCGGGCTCCGCCGCGGCGGCACGGGGGAAGGGAGAAGCCGCCTACGCCACACCGGCGGCCCCGGGCCGAGCAAGGCCCGCCCTGGGAGGCCGGGACTGGGGAAGGCCCGGGGGGCAAAAAGAGAGCTAGAGAAATGCGGGAGAAAGTTTTATTTTTAGGCTTGAAAAATGGCGGGAACCGCATCCTTTTTTCAAACTTGGCCTGGGGAGGGGCGGCGGTTGCGCCACCGACGCCGCCCGAGCTCGCCCCTCCCCCGCCCCGCGCGCGCCAGGCCATGCCCGCCCAAGCCCCCCAGCGCCCGAGGGAACTTCCCGTCCCCCTCAGAGGCAAAGAGCCCCCTACTCGCCCCTCGGCCCCTGCCCTAGCCTGGCCGGCGCCAACCGCGAGGCCTGGCCGGAGGAGCCCCCTCCCCCCGCCCCGCCGAGCCCCTTCCCCGGCCGGCCGGGGCGCGCGGAGACCGGCCTGGCCCGCAACGGGCCCAGCCCCGGCTGGCCGCGCGGCTCCTCGGCAGGCCGGGCCTCCGCCCGGCCCCGCATCCCGGGAGGCTGCAAACATGGCTCCCAGCGTTACACAACCCCCTCCTCCCTCCCTTGCCGCCGGCCACACACACACGCGCTCCTCCGGGAAAGGACCCCGGCGGGTGAGGAGCTCAAAGTTTGCTTTCGCCACCCCACCGCCTTCCCCGGACAGCCGCGGGGGCCCGTGGGCGCCAAAGAGTTAATCCCCGCGCGCTCGCTCCCCCCTCCGCGCTCGCCCGCCTTCCCCGTCCGAGCCCGCGAGCTGCGCTCTTCCCCGCGCCGGGCCAGCGAACCCGCGGTCGGGGCCCCGCAGGTGGCCACCATTACATGCAAGTCATCGGGGGAGAGGGCGCCCGAAGGGGGCTCTGCTTACAGCTGCCGGGGTCCGGTTCCTCAGCTCCAGGTGGATCCTCCTCTTCATGTCCATGTTTCTCTCTTCCCCCCTCTCCAAACTTAACTTTCCGCGGCGGGGGCGGAGGGGGGAGAGGCGTCCCAGCCTGCGCAGCGAGGGCCGTCAGAAGGGGTCTGCTAGCAGCAGAGGCCGGCGGCGCGGTCCCGGGCGGTGGGCGGCGTGCGGGCAGGCGAGCGGAGCCCCCGGAGCCAAGTTACTCACGGGAGCGGAGAGAAACCATGGAGGGAAAAGGGGGCTGGAGCGCAGCGCTGGTCTCACTACCGCCGCCCCCGGCCGCGGCCCCGCACTGCGCTTAAACCGGCGACGCGTCGCGGGTGGCTGCTCGGCTCGACTCGGCCCCGCGCGGCGCTGCTCGGCTCGGCGGCCGCGGTGCACCAAGGACGGGGCGGGGAGAGGCGCGGCGGGAGGGGCGGAAGCGGGGGGGGGGAAAGCGCAGCCGGGTGGACTGGAGTGACTTACTCCCGCCCTCAGATCGCACGTGGGGGTGGCTGATGTAAGACCCGCCTCGGGAGCTTCCCCGCCCGCAGCTAAGCTGAGACCCCGGGGTCCCTCCTCGTCGCGCCCGGAGGCGGGTCTCCAGCCCGCGCTTGGACGTTTGCCGGGAGGGCTGAGGGGGGACTTTATAGCCCGGCTTCGGGGGTCCCTAAGGCCAAGTCCTTCCGCGGAGGCTCGGCCAGGCCAGCCCGACACCCGCGAAGGCGGGAGACTTGTAGAGAGCGCGGAACGAGGGCTTTCGGGTTCACCTCCCACTCCTCCGCACCGTGTGGGGCCAACAGCCCGAGCCCCGCGTCTCCTTGACCGGGTGGGGCTGGAAGTGCTGCAAGGATCCTCGTCGGGGGCAGAATCGCGGCGGGCCCGCGTTCTACCGCGTGGCACCGGGCGGAGTCGGCCTTCGTGGCCGGCGGGGACACGGCAGTCCCGGCTGCTTGCCCAAGCCACAGGGGAGCCGAGCGTCCCCAAGTCTGGGAGAATCTCCCTGGGTTTTCTGACATTTAAATATAGGCTAGCGAAGGCAGCAATTAGCATCTCTAATGGGGCCTCGGAGTTTACAGAGTTTATTCGAAGACTTTTATCTCGTTTATTTTTAAGGGCACCCCTGTGAGGTGTGTGAATTCTCGATGGTCTCCATTTCGGGGATTGGCAGGTAGCCTTTGTAATGGGCTGGCTCAGAGAGCTCCCTGAGAGACAGGGTTAGAGCACTAAGTCGTCTTTGCAGACCTCAGGGAAATAATGTAACGTTGTTACATTCAGCTTAAAATAAGTAAATACGTCATGTGTCAAATCAGATACCATCTTAATTCTAGCATGGACAAGAGGCTCCAAGATTGAGAACAATTTATGAAGAGAGAAAAACTTACAATTCTATGCATTAACCTAAGGTTTTCTTCAAGTTAAGAAAGACTGCACTCTTCCATTTCACCTAAGTTCATTTAGTGGCAAACAAAACTACCCATATCAATTTTTAAAATATCAAAGCAAAAAAGTTTTAGAAGGATTATGGAAAAAGGCAAAAAAAAACTTTCTAGTATGTTGTTTCCTGAGTCTTGTATTTAAAATGTTAGTCTCAGCAGTCATCTCTGTGACGGGAAAATGATGAGGGAAGTGCTCTTCAGGATGTCACACTAGGTCTGTAACTGTAAGGTTATGAGAACCACAGGGCCATGAGCTGAAGGCTTTTACAAAAAAACTAGCAAATTAGTTCCATGAGCTAACAAGCAATGATTGAGCATCCACTTTTAGGGCTTAATATGTTCTTTCTAATTTAATGCTCAGACGACCCTGTGAAGTACATTATATTTTAGTCGTTTTACAGATGAGGAACTGAAGCTGTGTGGCCAACAAGAGGTGGAGCTAGGGTTTAAACCCAGATGGGTCTGACTCCAAGGCCTGTGTCTTTTCTGCTACACTATCAGTCAGTGTGGAATGAAGTCGTAGCATGGGGGTCTGCTTTGGAACAGTAGATTGGGAACAACTGTAAAGAGGCTTTAATACCAAACAGAGGCTGCAGGCGCCATCTTGTAGGTAAAGGGGAGATGCTGAAGGAGACTGGGACATGGTAGCTCTGTGCTAGAGAGAGTGGGAACCCGGTGGCTTGTGGGGGAGGTGATATCAATCCTTAGGGAGAAAGAGGGCAGAATCTTGGGATCCTGTCCTCTCTTTATGACCAACTCAACGGTATGAGGAATCACAAGATAAATGTGTGTTTTATAAGATTAAGCAACAAAGTAATTAATAAACATAGCCACAATGTGCAGCAAATAAAAAGAAAGCAAAAGAGCCAGAAGAGAGACTACAGACCCGGCACTGTCCCTTCTGACACAGCCGGTGCTGGCATGCACCTCTGTGAACAAAGAGCATGTGTTCCAGTGACATGCTTCTTTGTCAGGGGCTTCACTGCCAAAGGCATAAATAACACAGGCAGAACAGGGTGTGTCTCACTGCCCTGCCAACATCTTCCACTGGACTGTCAGTCCACAGGCCTGAAGGGGCTGTTGTCACACTGCCCTGGTTGTGAATATTGCTGTACTTAACATCATAATGTGTATGCATCTGGGTGTGAGAAAGAAGTAGAATATTGGACTGTATCTAAGCTGCAATCATTATGATTTTGGATTTATGGATTTGAAGGACTGGAAGGGAATAAGGAAAAGCGAAAACATCTTAGTTTGTGAGGGAGTCTGAACTATGGGTAAATCTCTTTTACTTCCATTGATGTTAATGTTTACCTAATAAGTAATACAGATATCAAACAATGCCTGGTTTTGGCACTGCTTTGACTCTTAAAACTGCTTGTTAATCAGAATGTGTGTATTCCAATAAGCTCCAAAATATCTGAGGAGAACACTCAGAGCTAGTTTGTAACTCCTTGGATCTGCTCTCCACCCCACTGCCTCAGCGACATCATCAGATGATCAGAGCCTTCCACAAACTTTGTGTCTGTGAACAGACTTCATCAAATCTGAAGATGAAACAGGCCCACTCAGGCATTGGCTTAACTGGCCTTGAAACCAGTTTAGCAGAATGGGCACCTTTTCTCTTTAGGAAAGACAGTATATGAAGGTGATGCATAAGATGGGGTGAAGAAATCATTGCTCTTTAAATATGAAACACTTCCATTCTTTCCCTCCTCTCCCATGCACATTTGCATACACTGGTAAATCTGTCCTCTGAGTCTCCACAGTATGGTCTGTGTGCCTGTTATAGCAGCTAGGCAACCACGTGGGAGTTGTTGAAGGATCTAAATTCTCAGTGAGACTGTGAGCTCATAAAAATATTTCTGGATGATATGAATGGAGAGCAGGAGCCTGGGACAGTCTTTAGAACATAGGTGCCCTGCAAATGTGTTATGTTGAAATAATGTCACGTGTACTCAAAAATATTACCTAGAAACAGCTGAGACACTGAGACAAAGGGAGAGAGGAAGGCAAATAGTTGGGTGAAAATGGGTTAAGGAATAAGATCCTGTTAGTCACCAGATGGTAAAAAAAAAAAATGAGGAGGGGAAAGTGTCAGGTGTGCAGGCAGCTGCAGGTCCAGTAAGGGGCCCCTGCCAAGACAGCCAGATTCCATTCTGCTCTCTGAAACAGCTGTAGGTGCGTGGCCTTCCTGGGGCAGCAAAGAAGAGCTATGACCACCAAGAGTCGGGTTTAATATTTATTAAACACTATCCTTATGCCAAGTACTGTGCTTGGGACTTTTGTGTACATTGCATCTCAGTTAATCCTGGCACCAGCTCACTGGGACAAGACTATAATTCCCTTTTATTGTTTAGGAAACAGGCTTAGCAAAGCCAAGTGGAACTCACATAGCTAGTAAGAACGTGGATTTCTCCGTCATTAAAATCTCACTGTAATTCATTCTCATTACTTTGGTCCGCTAGTCTTCACAACTGCTTCTGAAAACTTTGATCCACTAGTCCTCACAAGTGCTTCTGAAAAGCCTTTTTGTTTTCTCTGCTTTAAGAAGATTTACATGCTCAAGGAGGGGGTGGAGAGGAAGTTTAAAAAAAATCCTAAAGAAAATATTAAATTTTAAAATTAGATTCCTACTATTGAGACATATCCACCATTAAGGTGTATATCCTTGCAGCTTTTTTTCTATATTATACATATTTTTTAAGAAAACAATACTGGGGGGACTTTGCTGGCGGTCCGGGGGTTAAGACTCTGCGCTTCCACTGCAGGGGGCGCGGGTTCCATCCCTGGTTGGGGAACTAAGACCCGCATGCCTTGTGACGCAGCCACAAAATTTAAAAAGAAAATTATGTTTCACGATTTAAAAAAAGAACAATATTGGGATCACATTGAAGATTTTTGCTTGAAACTTGTTTTTCCAGCTAACACTATGGTAAGTAATGAGTTAATACTCATGACAAATATGAGTGTTAACTTTGCTCAGTGTTTTCCCTTTTTAGAGATGGACTCTAGTAATGTGGGAATCCACTCCATCACTTACAGGCTGTGTGCTTTGGGACAAACCACATAACCTCTAGGAGCCTCAGGCTGCTTATCTCGGGACTGTTGTGAGGATTAGACATGATCCTGTGGGTGAAGCTCCTATCTGGCGCCGTGCCTGGCACTCTCTCTGTGCCCCAGTCACAGTCGCTGCAAGGCAGAGTCCCTCCCTTCTAAGCAGAGGCCCAGAGCTTGCTAGCCTCCTCAGGGGTTATCGAAGTTCTGCTGTGGCCATTAGTCTTCCACTTCTGCTCCATGCCCTTCATCTCCTGTAGTTACCTTGCCCTTTTGTCTGAGGGACGGGCTCACCTCAAATCAATGTAAGTTGTTTATTTATTTATTATTTATTTATTTATTTTTTGGCTGCACCGAGTGGCTGGTGGGATCTAAGTTCCCCGACCAGGGATTGAACCCCGGGCCACCACAGTGAAAGCGCTGAGTCCTAACCACTGGACCGCCAGGGAATTCTCTAATCAATGTAAGTTTTGACTTTCAAAAAGGGCGGACTTATTTTCTGTTTCATGCAGGCCTTGGTCTCTCTTGAGTAACTGAGAACATACTCCTGGAAAATATCTGTGTGGCCCCGCGGTGTTGGACATCCCTCTCCTCCATAATTAGCCAGCATCCCCGCCATCTGGACTCACTCATACCTCACAGGGATTTCCTTGTCCACACAGAACTAAGATTGATCCAAGAGCCCTGCTCCTGCTGACCGAACTCTACCATCTGTTCTCAAGCTTGCTTTGCCAGCTCCTGCCCAGCCAGGGGCCCCTCAGTGGGCATGCAAGGTGGTTTGTGTGCACCCTAATTTGCTAGTCTCTTATTTTGGTAAAGGCCCAAAGTCCCAAATACCCTCACACTCTGCTTCTTCCTTGAAAAGCAGGGCAGCCGGCTTCCTGATTTCTTTATGTTTATTTATGCATGTACTACAGAAAACTTGGAAACTATACTTAACCAGAAAAAAAAAAAAGAAGAAGAAGAAGAAGAAAGAAAAAGAAAAGAAAAATCTCAATTCAGAGCTAAACACTGCTCACGTTTTGGTGTCTATTCTTCCAGTCTTTTCTCTACACACATATGGCACTTTCTCAAGTCTCAGATTGCCAGAAGCATCATCTCATTAATAACAGCTTTTCAGGCAGGCGGGGAGGGGGGAACCACTACATTAAATATTCATATTGATTGTAAGAGACATTTTTATTTCAGAAATAGTAAGTGGTGGAAAAAAAGTATCATAGTACCTAGGAAATACGGTGTATATTACATTAAAAAATTTTTAAGTGGGATACTATAACCTGCTTTTTTCAGTTAACATATTATGAACATATTTCCATACCACTGAATAGTCTTTTACAATATATATTCCTTGAGGACATTTTTCTACAAAATGAAAATAGCTTTTCTTTTTCTGAATATAAAGACAATATATATTCATGTAGCAGATGCATAAAATGCACCAAAAGTATAAAGAAGAAAATACAAGCCAGCTAAAATCCCATTACCTAACAGCAACCACTGTTACCATTTTTGTTAACAGTGAACTATTTCTATGAATGTAGATGCATAAGTAAAATATATAAGTGGAATACTACTATAAAGAGCACTTTGTAACATGCTTTTATTTTTCACTTAGCAGTAGGTCACAGGAATTGCTCCAAGTCAATAAATCATTTCATCATTTTTAAAGTCTGCATCATATTTCATTGTACAGATGAAATTGTAGCACAATTTATTCACCTAGTCTTCTACTGATAGACATTTAGGTTACTTCCAGTTGTTCACCATTATACATAACATATTTGTACAGTTATCTCCTTGAAATAAATGCCTAGAAGTACAACTCCTGAATCAGAGTCCATATTTTTCAAATCGGATATACATGGCAAATTGCCCTTCAGACGCTGTTCCTCTTTTATGCTCCCCTTAGCAGTGTGCAAGACTTCCCCTCAGTCTTGCCTAAACTGGGTGTTATCTTTTAAAAATCTTTGTCAATCATTCTTCAACTAAGGTCAAGGTTGAAAACCTAAGGGTGCCAAGACAATTCAATGTGAAAGAATAGTCTTTTAAACAAAATATGCTTGGGCTCATATAGCGATATGCAAAAGAAAGAAGTTGAACCTCTGCCTCACACCATATATAAAAATTAACTCAAAATGGACCATAGACTTAAATACAAGAGCTGGAGCTATAAGACTCAGGAAACCTAGGAGTAAATCTTCATGACCTTGTATTAGGCAAAGCTTTCTTAGATATGACACCAAAAGCACAACAAGCCAAAGAAGAAAGAGATAAATTGGACTTAATCAAAATTTAAAACTTTCGTGCTTCAAATGATATCATCAAGAAAGTGAAAAGACAATGCCTGGAATGAGAGAAAATATTTGTGAATCATATATCTAATAAGGGACTTGTATCCAGAATAGATAAAGAACTATTAGAGCTCAACAACAAAAAAGACAACCCAATTAAAAATGGGCAGAGAATTTGAATAGACATTTCTCCAAAGAAGATATACAAATGGCCAATAAGCACAAAAAGAAGCTTAATGTTATTAGGCATTCGGGAAATGAAAATCAAAACCACAATGAGATACCACTTCACACTTACTAGGATGGCTATAATTAAAATGATGGACAACAAGTGTTGGTGAGGATGTGGAAAAATTGGAACCCTTGTGCATTGCTTGTGAGAATGTAAAATGGTGCAGCTGCTGTGGAAAACAGCTTGGCAGTTCCTCAAAAAGTTAAACATAGAGCCAGCAGTTTCACTGTTAGTTATATACCCAAGAGAATACAAATATATGTCCATACGAAATTTGTACATGAATGTTTACAGCAGCATTATTCATAATTGTCATAAATTGGAAACAACTGAAATGTCCATAAACTGGACGTTTTGGTTGTTTATCCATAACAGAATAGATAAACAAAATGTAGTATATACATACAGTGGAATTTTTTTCAGACATGAGAAGGAATGAAGTACTGATATGTGCTTCAACATGGATGAACCTTAAAAATATTATGTTAGCTGAAAGAAGTCAAGCAAGATGACCACATAGTGTATGACTCCATTTATATGGAATGTCTAAAAAAAGCAAATCCATAGAGACAGAAAATAGATTAGTGGTCGCCAAAGGCTGGGAGTAATAGGGAGTGACTTCTAATGAGTATGGGGTTTCTTTTTGGGATAACAGGAATGCTCTGGAATTTGATAGTAGTGATGGTTGCACAACTCTCTGAACATACTAAAAACTACTGAATTGTACACTTTAGAAGTGAACTTTATGGTAACTGAGTTACATCGCAATAAAACTGTAAAAATTTTTTATCAATTAGGTAAGTTGACAATGATATCTCATTTTTACTTTAATTTGTACTTGTTTATATAACTAATGGGGCTGAATATTTTTTTCAGGTATTTATAAGGAGTTTGTTTTCCTTTATAAGTTACCTGTTTATGTCCTCTTGGTATTTTAAAATTATTTATTAATAAGTGCTCTGTATATATTAAGAATATTAACCCTTAGTCTGACATTCATGTTCAAACTATTTTCCCCACTTGTTGTTTGCTTTTAAAATTTTATGTATGTATGTATATATACATACACAAACACACTGGGGAGGGTGATGAAGAAAAATTTCAAATTTTATTTAGGATAAAATTGATCTTTATGGTTATTGCTCTCATGTCATGAGGGCCTTCCCCACCCCAAGACTATATCAATATTCACCTATATTTTCACCTGATACTTCTGGTTTCATTTTTATGTGACATCTATAATCTATATAGATTAATATTTTAAGGTATGCCTTGAAGTAAAGGTCTAATTTTCTTTATTTTTAATGGTTAGCTACTTGTCCCAATACCATGTGTTAAATAATCATCTTTCCCCCAATGAACATGAAATGTGACCCTTAACACATAATAAGTTCTTACATATTCTTTTTTTTTTCTTACATATTCTTAAGTCTATTTCTGGACCTCCTTCTCTGTTCACTTTTTTTTCTATCTCACCAGTACCCCTCTGGGACAGTTTAGCAGATGGAAAGCCAGTGGACAAATGACAGAAGACCAGAAGTTTATTCTCTGGAGACATGGGCTCAGAGCGGCACTGGACTCGGGGACACCAGGCCCAGGTGAGAGTGCATCTGCATTAACCATGTAGAAGTGGAGAACATACCTTTCAGAATGCACAGTGCCACCACTAGTCCTATGCTACCCTCCATATTATCTCCCTCCCTATTATCATTCTTCCCCGGAAGAATACACAGTTGACCCTTTTTTTTTTGGCCTCACTATGCAGCGTGTGGGATCTTAGTTCCCTGACCAGGGATTGAACCTGTGCCCCCTGCAGTAGAAGTGTGGAATCTTAACCACTGGACAAGCAGGGAAATCCCCACACCTGACCCTTGAACAATGCAGGTTCGTACTGTGGGGGACCACTTATACGTGAATTTTTTTTCAATAAATACAAATTACAGTCTTATACAATATAAGGTTCATTGAATCCGTGGATGCAGATTGGATGTGGAGGGCCGACTGTAAAGTTATACATGGATTTTCAACTTCAGGGTGGATTGGCAACCCTAACCCTTGTGTTGTTCAAGAGTCAGCTGTACCATCAGTCAAGATGTAAAATGATATCAGAAGGATTTCTGGTTAGTCATGATGGATTTAACTCATATGCTTATCTCCACATCCTCCCAAATCCTTAAAAGGATTTAAAGATAAAGTTGAGGAAATTTTCCCAGAAGGTAGAACAAAAAGGTAATGAAATATACTAAAGGACAAATAAAATCAAAGGATCAGTCCAGGAGGTCCAATATCCGACTAATCAGAGTTCAAGAAAGAGAGAAAAAATAAAATGGAGGGAATTAAGTGGAAGTCTACATCCCAAATGGTGAGATACCCCTCCAACTCCCCTTTCCCCACTTAGTTCCAAAATGCTAATAGCTAATCTCCAAAGGCAGGAGATTGGAGGATTCTTTTCTGAGGAAAGTGACTGGTTTATTTTTTATTTTTTAAAAATATTTATTTATTTATTTATTTATGGCTGCGTTGGGTCTTCGTTGCTGTGCGTGGGCTTTCTCTAGTTGCGGTGAGCGGGGGCTACTTTTCGCTGAGGCGCACGGGCTTCTCATTGCGGTGGCTTCTCTTGTTGCAGAGCACGGGCTCTAGGCGCGCGGGCTTCAGTAGTTGTGGCTCGCAGGCTCTAGAGCGCAGGCTTAGTAGTTGTGGTGCATGAGCTTAGTTGCTTCGTGGCATGTGGGAATCTTCCCGGCCCAGAGATTGAACCCATGTCCCCTGGATTGGCAGGCGGATTCTTAACCACTGCGCCACGAGGGAAGTCCAAAGTGACTGGTTTAAGAGTGAGCATCTAAGATAACCAAATTTCTTTTGTTTTAGCTATAATTTCCAAGGGCACTTTTTTGTCTTTATAATTATTCATTTTTCATAGCATCGTGTTTTTATTTCATTGATGTAACATCTCTTCTCTTTGAGAAGATAAAGTTTTATCCTGATATCTGAATTGTCTCCATTTTCTCCAAGTTCCTTTTTACTAACTCAGGTTTCTGGCTCTAGTGTTAAGAGTCTGTTAACCCAAAACAATAAAACAGCCGGTTATTTTACCAGCAAAACGAGTTTATTTGGGAGCAGCAAAGAATTGCAACTCAGGACACACAACTATGGTGAACCACATGCAAGTCCAGTTAAGAAAAAGAAAGGAGACTCTTTTATAGACGAGAAGGGGAAATTGGGAGGGGCTGTTAAAAACAAAAAGTCCATTGGAGGAAACTGGGACTTTGAAGTATAGTGGCCTTTCACTGGCTGAGCTGTTGCCAGGCAAGGAGAAATCTTTCTTCCTCCCAAGGTGGTATAGTAGTGTCACTTCTTGCTAGAGATGCAAGGTAGGTCTCTACTTGTCAGGATCTCAATGGATGTTGCATGGTATGTACATGAGAGCTCCCCCTCTGGCCTCCCAGCTCCATTTTAGTGAGGTTTCCTTTTGTTAATTTTCACAAGTCTTTCCTGAGTATCTGACCATCCTTGAATGTCTGTTCATATTTATGAGAGAGGGGCTAAACAGATGACTGGAAACTCTGTTGTACTGATAGGTCTTAGAGACTTGTGGGTATCACTCCACGGTGATCAGGAAGCAAGCAGGCATTTCCATTGAGAGACCTCCGAATGCCAGTATTTTCAGTACCTACGGCTGTAAAGGATGAAATTATCAAGCAATAATACAACACAATTCCTTTGGTTTTCCAGGTTGAAATGGCCCACCAAGGCATATTATAATGAAAATAAGAAAACCAGAGATCCTGAAAGTGTCCTAAGAGAGAAAAAAGTCATAATGAAAGAATCAAAAATCAAAATGGTATGAGACTTAATAGACCACGGGGAAGTAGAAGACAGTGGAGGAATTGATGCCTTCTGAGGAAATTCTGAGGAAAAGGATCCTCCTCTTAGAACATAACACACAGCCAAACTGTCATTCAAGAGTGAGAGTAGAATAAAAATATTTTCACACATTCAAGATCTCAAAATATTAACTCTCCATGCACCCTTTCTCAGGAAGCTACTAGAGAATACCCTCCCTTAAGGGCAGCTGTAGTGGGCCTCGAGGATGACCCAATACAGATGGAAACAGAGGACAGGGGCTCCAGGAGGTATGCTGGAAAATAAACATGAAGATTACCTCCTGTGCAGCCACATTGAGAGGTGACTTTGCAGCTTTGACAGAGAAATGAAAACAATAAAAAGAGATCATTCTTAACTCCAGGAAAAATAAAAAGTTGTACAAGAAATATAATTACAATATGTTATATGGCTCATCTGTAAACATTATGTAGTCACATAACATAAATAACGAAACTGAAAGGAGGTGGGAAGTCAAAGCTGTGTGGGAGTGAGGACCTGAGAGCTAAATCCTTATTTTTCATAGTAGGAAGTCAATAGTTAATGTTCAAAAAACATTGGATGTAATATAACCACATAATTTATATAAAAGAAGGCGAACACCAGAGACAACAGCTAAAAGAATTGAAGTTGCTGTCTCTGGAGAAGAGGGAGGAAAGTGGGAGGGGCCAGGCAGGAGAATGCTGTTTTGGTAACAAGCTCCGTAGTAGTCTTTTTTTGCGTTTAAAACTCTCTCCTTGTATTACTCGGAAACAAATGACATTTAAATCAAAAAGCTTGCGAGCTGTTAGAGGTGGCCCCTGACAGTGAGTGTGGATGCTGGGAAAAGGTGTTCTGCCTGCCTGAATCTATTCCGAAAGGTCTGGAAGTTCCCAGAGCCCAGAGGACAGACGGTGTGGGAGGGGCCAAGGGCCTTCCCGCCTTTTCTGGGACACTCTGCTCCTGGGATGGAGGTGGGCGTGATAGGGGCTCAAACTTGGGTTGGATTTTCTTCATACAGCTGCAACGTGCACTTTATAAGGGTAGAGATGTTGTCAAGATTCTGGCATTACATTTCTGTCAGATTTTGTACAGTGTTGGGAGATTCCTAATTTCCCGATTTCTTCAAATGTGTTTTATTTTTTATTTTTTTTAACATCGTTATTGGAGTATAATTGCTTTGCAATGGTGTGTTAGTTTCTGCTTTATAACAAAGTGAATCAGCTATACATATACATATATCCCTATATCTCTTCCCTCTTGCGTCACCCTTCCTCCCACCCTCCCTATTCCACCCCTCTGATGTGTTTTAGAGAGAAGTTGAGAGAGTGCAGGGGGCCACTCAGAAGCCACTGTGTTTGGACATCTGGGTTCTTCTTTCTGCAACAGCCTGAGCAGGTCGGCTTCCCTCTCACTCTCTTTTTCTCCTCTCTCTTTCTCTCTCTCTTAAATTGAGGAGTAATTACAGTAAAATGCACAGATGTTAAGCATATAGTTGGTGAGTTTTAACAAAGGTGTTCACCTGTGTAACCAACACCCCGATCAAGATAGAAAGTACTGCTATCGCATCCCCCTGTATCCCTTCCAGTGCCCCATCAGAGGCAACACTTGTTCTAAATTATATCCCCAAGAGACGATTTTGCATGTTCTTGGACTTCATATGAATGAAATCATATACCTGTACTCTCGTGTGTCTGACTTCTTTCCCTCAACATATTTTTGAGATTCATCTGGGTTATTGAATGCATCAGTAGCTCGTTTCTTTTTCTTGATGAGTACGATTCCAGTGTATGAATAACATTGCTATTTATTTATTCATTTTCTTAACAAGTCTCTTCTTTCTCAAGACAGCCTTGTTTCTGAGCTAGAGCAAGTCTTCTTTACATGACCCTTTTTACTAACACACTAATGAGGTTGTTTCCACTGAGTGGAGCTGAAAGATTAAAATTTAGGCTTTATGAAGGACCAGCATCCTTTACACACATGTTATAAATGGAAATTGGATGTAATACATGCTCATTTAGGTTGAAGCTATTTGTGCACCAGGAGACCAGTTAAAAGCCTGTGACAATAACCCAATGTGAGGTAACTGAAGTTTGCACCAGAGTTTTTGCTGTGAAAAGAGAAAGGGAGGAACAGATGGGATAAATATTTCACAGGAAATCTTGACAGGGCTTTGTGACAGATTAGGTGTATGGGATGAAGGGGCAGGATGAAACAAATGTGATTTCCGGGTGGACATCTGCCTGGTGGGCAGATGTCCACCAGGCAGATGTCTCTTTCACCTTGGGCCAGTCGCTTCCTCTGCAAGCTCTGTCCTGTTGGGAAGTTTAAGGAGCTCTGATTCAGTGGCTCAGCCTGCCTTCCATGCCCACTTGTACCTTTTATACACACCTTGGAGCTGTTGAAAGGCATAGTGAAATTGCGGAAAGAACACTGAGTTTGGACTTGCTTAGTTTTTCATTCTTTCACTGGCTTAGGCTCCCTAAGTCTTGGTTTCCTCATAGGTGAAATGAAGGTGAGTAAATATCCCCACCCTACCAGATCGTTTTGAGAATCAGGGGAAGTGACTTCAAATTTCTTATAATGGTTCACAAGAAACTAATAAGAGAAATCACCTGTAGGAGGGGGTAAGAGGGATGGGGGAAGAAGTGACAGTGAAACTTTTACTGAACACCTTTTTTTTTTTAACCATGTGAGCATATTACCTTTTAAAAAGAAAATCCTAAACAGAATCAAATAAGCTATCTCTACAAATGATTAGGCATTCTAGACTGCTGAAAAGGACAGAGCCTGGCTACCTTCTGTCTGTGAGAATCTTGAGGTCCATTAGCCCAGAAGTCCTATCACTCCAGGATAGCTGACAATAGCAAATTATTTCACCTTAATGACAAAAAATGGGTTTTGGGTTGCAGTGAGAGAACTCTGCTCTGAGAGTAAAGAGATCTGGATCCTGGTCCTGGCTTTTCTGTGTCATTCAGGTGGGTTCCTTCTCTTCTCTGTGTCTTCTATTGAATGAAAGAGTAAGACTGCATGATCTTTGAGATGCTTCAAGCTCTGACATGCTAGAATATAATGCTAACTTCTAAGCAACAGAGGGTCTCATAATGTGATATCTGTAAAGGATTTGCTGGCGACATTTTTGTATCTAAGACAGGAGCAGGGCAAAGAATCACGTGCTTCTCCTTTCACCTTTTATTTCCTTTGATACTGAAGTATCCAGAAGCAATGAGTCAAGTGGAGTGTGTTTTCCAGAAAAGAAAATTGAGCTGTGTTTCAGTAGAACCATTGGTGCAATCCCATTGCTGTTTGCTACTGACATTAGCCAAAGGGTGTATCAGTGGTATTTTATGTATACACGGCACTTTATATGGATAAAGTTATATCCACTTTATATGGATAAAGTAGATCTACTTTATATGGATATCTACTTTATATGGATAAAGTTCCTATTCAATGAATAGGAACTCAAAGATCATATAGTTCAAATTCTAACAAGACTCAAACAATGGCCTTTGAGGCTTCCCTGGTGGCGCAGTGGTTGAGAATCCGCCTGCCAATGCAGGGGACACGGGTTCGAGCCCTGGTCTGGGAAGATCCCACATGCCGCGGAGCAACTAGGCCAGTGAGCCACAACTACTGAGCCTGCGCATCTGGAGCTTGTGCTCCGCAACAAGAGAGGCCGCGACAGTGAGAGGCCCGTGAACAGCGATGAAGAGTGGCCCCCGCTCGCCGCAACTAGAGAAAGCCCTCGCACAGAAACGAAGACCCAACACAGCCAAAAATAATTAATAAATTAATTTTAAAAAACCCAAAAAAATCAATGGCCTTTGGTGCCAAGGAGCTCATCTCCTCCTGAGGTGCTTCATTCCGTTTTCATCTTACTCAAATCATTAGGAAACTGTTCCTTAGGTTGAGCTGAAATCTTGACTTCATGATCACTATTAGTGCCAGCTTAGCTCTCTGGGGCTACAAACTACACCTATGTTCTCTCTGGCCAAGGTTGCAAACTGCTGAAATGCAGGCCAGTATTAGACCATGTCTTGTTGGCTCTTAATAGTGTTTAAAAATATCTCAATTAGTTTTCGACATTAAAACATCATGAGTTTTTTGTTTGTTTGTTTACATAAACTGTTTCTGACTTTTCTGGAAAGATCAAAAGGTCTGTGCAGCTGCCGCCCCAATATGATTCTTCCCTTTTTAGCAAACAATTCAAAGCTTTGTTCCAGTCCCTATCCTCTCTGGCTCAGCCTATGTGCTGTTGGGAGAGGCTGATCCCACCCCTGGTTCTAGAACAGGGCATGCAAACTAGTCCTAATTCATCAGCATAGCCCTACCTTTTGTCACCTTTGTTGATTCCGAAACAAGCACTGTTTCAAGACTGGGTTCCTTGGAAACAGAATCCGAGATGGAGAGCTGCATGCAGAAGGCTTACTGAGGAGTGTCCTTAGGACACACACCTATGAGGACCTGAAGAAGACAAGGGTGGGGGTGGAGAGAAGCCGACCAGCAAAGTAGGGGCAATGTAGTTACAACAAAGCCTCAGCTGATCCCAGGAACTCAGGAATGGGGATGGCCTTTCAGAGTTGTCCCAAACTGAAGTAAGGGGGCCAGACATTTGTATTCCCACATCAGCCAGTCACAGGCCTCAGGCTGCACCCTGGAAGGGGGTGTAAAACCTTGGGGGAAGTGGTTTCCTAAGGCTGAGAGCAAGACTATTCCCAGCAGCTGAGGGATGGATGTGTTCCCCCTGAAGAGGGGACCTGGGCTGAGCCCCATAGTATCTCCTACAGGCATAAGACTCAATCCAGATTAATAGAGATTTGCTAGGACTCCTGAGAAGGAGGCTTCCAGAAGTGACCTGTATCTCTCTGGATATGGACAAGGAGCTCTGGGACTTGTCCTTCGCCATCTCATATCAAGGTCAGCTTTGATAACACTGGTGCTCTGCTGAATCAAACCAACCCTGAAGCTTAAATTACCTGGACTTTTAGTGTGAGCTTCATCGTTAAGTCAGTTTTCTGGTTGTGTTTTAATTACTTACAAATGAACATACTTTGACACATTCTGCATTGCAGAGCTACATTCCCTGGCAATAACCCGCTGAACAGCAGCTGCCTCCCTTTAAGATGGGTCACTTGGTTTCCAGTTTACTAGTGCCCACTTGGCTTTTAGAGGTGGTAGCAGAGAGCTAAATCCTAATCTTCTAATAATATGAAGTCAATAGATAATGTCTAAAGTGGAAAAGCCAAGACATAGAACAGAGCATGTGTCTATAAATATGAGGTAAACATCAGAAGAAATAGCTACAAATGTTGGCAGTAGTTGCCTCTGGGGAGCTCTGTCAGGGTGGGATGGGACAAGACACTGCAACTGGTTTTTGTGGGAAGCTTTGAAGTGCTCTTTGATTTGAAACTCTGTGTATCCCCGGTTGATAATGCATGCACTGGGGCATCTTGCCCTGCTCTGGGACTCTCCCATCTCCTAGTTCTCTTGCCTTCCTCTGGCCTTTCTTCTGGGTAGGGGGTTTCCTAAATGCTGGTTGATAATCATCTTCAGCTACCCTTTCTCTCTTTATTATCTTACGCATTCTATCTGCTCCTCCGAGACTTCGTTCTCTACTCCTGATCTCTCCTCTTTAGCTCCTGATGCATATTTCTTCCACAGGATTACCTTGGAATTCCCCTGCCCTATTTCCAGCTTGCATAAGGAGGTAACCAAGGTCTCTCCTAGCTCTAACATGCTATGAGGTCTGAAAAATTATATGGAAACATATAACAAGTCATAAGAATGGATCTCTTTCATTTACTTAATATTATTAGCCATTTTTTTCTTTTGTCATGTTGACTGAAAAAATGCACAACCTAAAAGTTGATAATTATGTTTTATTTGGCTAATAAAACTGAGGACGAAAGCCCAGGACGAAACCTCTCAGATAGCTCTGAGAAACTGCTCTGAGGAGGTAAAGGAGGAGCCAGGGTATATAGGAGTATTTGCAGCAAAGAGCAGGTAGTCAGAACTCTAAAAGATTAGTTTTTCTTTTGAATGCTTTATTTATTTATTTATTTATTTTTGGACTTTTTTACTGTGGTAAAATTTATATAACATAAAGTTCAACATTTTAACCATTTAAAAATATACAATTCAGTAGCATTTAGTTATGAAACCACCACCACTACTTAGTTCCAGAACATTTTCATCACCCCGAGGGAAACCCCGTACCCATTAAGCAGTCACTCCACCTTCTGGCCTCCCCTCACCCTGGGCAACTCCTTATCTGCTTTCTGTCTCTATAGATTTGCCTATTTTGGACATTTCATATAAGTTGAGTCATATAATTTGAAGTATTTCAATACCGTGAAAAAGCCAAGTAACATCTTAATATTATTATGAAAATACTTTTGATCTTATGGACCTCCTGGAAGAGTATCAGGATCCCCCAGAGGTCTGCAGAGCAGACTTTGAGAACTGCTGGTCTAGGTCATCCAAGGTGTGGGGCACCAGCCAGCTCCCCATTACAGCTTCTCTCCCAGCACAAGGTGATTGTCATGTCCCCACGTCCAACCTGAGGCCTCCACACCTCAGCTTCTCATTTCCCGTGAAAACTTGGTCAGCCACTTCCTGCAAAGTTGAGATTACAATGGATTCACATTCAAACTGCCCAGAGGAACTAAACAACCAAATGGGGACACATTTTTATAAGTTATAAATCTGAATGTGGTAAGAAACTATACCACAAACCGGTTTCCAGTAAAATTCTGATCACTTCCTGCCATTGTCATTACATTCTATAATCACAGTAATTACCTTTTACCTGTGATGAGAGCTGTCATGTACTTTGGAATATCAAGCAGCAGCCATGCCATAAATTGCTAGCCCTTTTTTCCTCTAATGATCACAGCTTATTTTATTCTTCAAGTATTCTTCTCAGAGTAATCAGCACGCTTATTATATAGCATATTCAAATGTTAATGTGTACACTGAACTCACTCTACTGTGAGACCCATTTGCTCAGGAGCTAAAATTATGTTGCCATTCTTCTTGGTGCTAGAGGTTCTGTGCTCAAAACCGGTTTTCCACATACAAGGAGCCCAGGTTATTTAACGAGAATGTGAGCTAGAATGAGGAGTTAACACTTAGTATAGAACCTGGAAGCTAAATGGGGTCAGCATGTATGGGGCCTACACATTTTGAATTAGCTATCCATCACTGTGGAGACAATCAATATTTGAGCAGACTGGCTTTGGGGCATGTTTAACATCGTTTCTCCAGGGTCTCTACCAAACTCTCCCTCTGCAGGTTAAACTGCCCAAATCACAGCTCTGACAACTGGAAACATTTTCCTCATACTGAGCTGAAATCTGCTAGAGTTTTCGCTCATTTTTTTTTTTAATTTCTTTCTATCTTTCACTTGTTTGTTTTTGCTCTGCCCTCTGGAGCCACGTAAAGCATGTCTGCTTTCCATTCTGTGACTGCCCTTTAGAGATTTAGGACAGTGACCTTGTCCCCATGGTCTGCTCTTGTAAGGCTCAATTGTCCCAGGTCCTTATAGGACAGGTTACCAGTCCCTTTACCACTGTGGTCATTCAGCTTGTCAATGTTCACCTTTTAAAAAAAGAGTGAGAGGGCTTCCCTGGTGGCGCAGTGGTTGCGCGTCCGCCTGCCGATGCAGGGGAACCGGGTTCGGGTTGCGCGCCCGCCTGCCAATGCAGGGGAGCCGGGTTCGCGTCCCGGTCTGGGAGGACCCCGCGTGCCGCGGAGTGGCTGGGCCCGTGAGCCATGGCCGCTGAGCCTGCGCGTCCGGAGCCTGTGCTCCGCAACGGGAGAGGCCACAACAGAGGGAGGCCCCCATACCACAAAAAAAAAAAAAAAAAAAGAGTGAGGTGCTCAGAATCTGAAACAGTGATCAACGTGTGGTCTGGTCAGGGTGGAATTGAGCAGGTCTCTGTTGGATGTGAATTCTCTTGTTGGATATGATTCTATTAGTGCTTTCCAAGAGGATATTGCCTTTCTTGTTATCCGTTACTGATTCCTAATTAGCTAAAACTACCAAGTCTTCTAAGCCATATATTGGTACTTAGGCAATTAGCCATTTAGACCCCAAAGCAGGATCTGAGATTTGTCACCATTACATTGCATCCTGCTAAATTTGGCCCAACGCTTTGGCCTATCAAGACCCTTTTTTGTATCCTGAATCTATCCTTTCCATCCACAGGTGTAATCAATCTATCAATATTTCTGTCTGTATATAAATCAAAGTTTAAAAAGCCTGACAGAAAAGGCCTCAGGATGGAGCCCTTCACCTATTTCCAGAGACCTCAAATCAAAGTATTTGTTCAACCAGTTATAAGCCTCCCTCCCCAGCCCCAATATACACACCTCCATCCTCCAACTGTTCCATCCTCTAACTCAAGCTGTCAGGGAGGGAAAACACCAAAGAATATTCCAGGTTACTAACTAGCTGGTTAAAGTGGCCTAGAAAAGAAACTGAGGAAAAGAAGGGAGGGAGAGGATAAGGCCTGGTGGAGAGCCCAATGTGGCAGGACAGGTTCTCTGAAGTTACTTCCTCTAGGCCCACACTCCAGCACAGGTTGGGGAGGTATTAAGGTATGAGTCAAATGGAAGATAGTCCAGGGTTCTGCTGTGATGAGAGAGAGAGGAAATCAATAACCAGGAAACAGGACCAATGTTGGAAGCTAGAAGGTAGTCAATTAGTATATCAACCTGGAGGGACTAGGCAGAAGAGAACAGAGATAGGCGTGGAGAATGAAGCAAAGAATAAGCGTGGGAGGGCTTCCCTGGTGGCGCAGTGGTTGAGAGTCCGCTGTGCTCCTCAACGGGAGAGGCCACAGCAGTGAGAGGCCCGCGTACCGGAAAAAAAAAAAAAAAGAAGAAGAATAAGCGTGGGAAACAGAATCTAAGCTTGCTAAGTGGGCTTCAGAGCTGTGCTATTCAACATGGTGGCCACTAGCTACAGGTGGCTATTTTAATTTAAATTCATAAAAATTAGGGTTTCCCTGGTGGCGCAGTGGTTGGGAGTCCGCCTGCCGATGCAGGGGACACGGGTTCGTGCCCCGGTCCGGGAAGATCCCACATGCCGCGGAGCGGCTAGGCCCGTGAGCCATGGCCGCTGAGCCTTCGCGTCCGGAGCCTGTGCTCCGCAACGGGAGAGGCCACAACAGGGAGAGGCCCGCGTACCGCAAAAAACAAAAAACAAACAATAAATTCATAAAAATTAAATTAAAAACTCAGTTCCTGGGACTTCCCTGGTGGCGCAGTGGTCAAGAATCCGCCTGCCAATGCAGGGGACATGGGCTCGAGCCTTGGTCTGGGAAGATCCCACATGCCGCGGAGCAACTAAGCCTGTGCACCGCAACTACTGAAGCCTGCGCGCCTAGAGCCCATGCTCTGCAACAAGAGAAGCCACCGCAATGAGAAGCCCGCGCACCTCAGCGAAAAGTAGCCCCCGCTCACCGCAACTAGAGAAAGCCCGCACAGAGCAACAAAGACCAACGCAGCCAAAAATAAATAAATGAATAAATAAATAAATAAATTTAAAAATAACATTAAAAAAAATCAGTTCCTCCGTCACATCAGCTACATTTACAGTGTTCCATAGTCATATGTGACTAGTGGCTACCACACTGGATCATGCAGAAGAACATTTCCATCATTGTGGAAAGTTCTATTGGACAGCTCTGCTCTAGAACATTCTAGATGTACTTCTAAAAAAGGGCCAAACCAGGTAGAATATCATTTTAATGTGCTTATTTTTCCTTTGCTTTCTTCAAGACCCAGCTCATATATCAATTCTTCTGGGAATTCGCCACATGTGTGGTCTGTGACAGTATGCTATAGGCAGCCAAGCATTCTGAGTTATGCAGTTCTTTGTGGTAATGCGTGGCTCTGGATAGGACTTAGTATGGAGATCCTGGTATAGCTATTTGTCAATCCTTAACCAAAATGTGGCCTTTCTCTATCTGGGGAAGGCATCCTCCTTGACAAAGCAATTAGCTTTGGGGCAGGAGGGAAAGGAGGGAAACACTGGCCTAGCCAGCCAGATCTGCTGAATCCACCTCTGTAGCTGTAAAAATAATTTGTAATAAAAGCTTTGACCTCCTTTCCATAAACATTACATAGGCCATCTTGGCCAGGCCATCAAGAAATGGAAGTCAGGTGCTTCCCTGATGGCACAGTGGTTGAGCATCTGCCTGCTAATGCAGGGGACACGGGTTCGAGCCCTGGTCTGGGAGGATCTCACATGCCGTGGAGCAACTAGGCCCGTGAGTCACAACTACTGAGCCTGCGCACCTGGAGCCTGTGCTCCACAACAAGAGAGGCCACGATAGTGAGAGGCCCGTGCACCGCGATGAAGAGTGGCCCCCGCTTGCCACAACTAGAGAAAGCCCTCACACAGAAACGAAGACCCAACACAGCAAAAATAAATAAATTAATTAATAAAAACTCCTACCCCCAACATTTTTTAAAAAAAAGAAAAAGAAATGGAAGTCAGGGTGTCATTTGCTTGATACAAGATATCTTGTCATCTTACCTGTGGACCCTCACTAAATTTTCAGTCTGCTGTCTTTCTCTTTCAATTTTCTGTGCTGAATTTCTCATAATAAGATCTGTCATTTCTACCTTCTAAATCTCTCTAGAATCTGTCCTTTCCTTTAATACCATCAGTGAATTTATCTTCTCTCTCCTTTCCCACCCAGCCCCCTTATTGTCACCTAAATGCTCTAAGAACATTACCTGATTATGGCATTCTCCTCCCTAAAACCCCTCAGTGGCTCCCCATGACATCATAAAAGCCTCTCCTTGGGCCCCAGCTACCTCTCTGGTTTCAGGTCTTTCCATTCCCTGGTGTGTAGTACACATTCCAGTTTCTCTGTTACTGTGCCCAGAACCAAGATGCCTTTTCACATCTCTGTGCCTTTGTATATTGCACCTCCCTCTGTCTGAAATGCACCCCCCACCAACTTTAATCCCCCTGGAGAATTTCTACACCCTTGTTAAGGTAACATTTAAATCTTATCTCTTCTGAGAAGCCCAGCCTGAGCCCTCAGACAGACTTAAGTGATCCATCAACTGTTCCCAAATGCTGTGTGGGCTTTGGTCATA
Organism: Physeter macrocephalus; assembly: GCF_002837175.3. NCBI lineage: Eukaryota > Metazoa > Chordata > Mammalia > Artiodactyla > Physeteridae > Physeter > Physeter macrocephalus. The sequence goes on from NC_041222.1 coordinate 25,941,294, forward strand.
ACCCAGTCTGTATATGACACTCATGAGTCTGTTACTCCCACTAAACTGTGAGGTCTCAAGGGCAGGCAGCACATCTGACTCATCTCTTACCCACTGTGGCAAGTACAGGACCTGACTCACAACAAACACTTACTAAATGCCTGTTAGAATGAACAATAATCTGTGCCATTATGAGGTTCTGCTATGAGGGTCCTCTGTGTGGAGCTGCCGTGCTCCTTAGGGTTCACCCTTGCTGATAGAGGCCTAGGGCCAAGTAGCACTGGTAGCTGAGGATGTCCAGAAAAGCAAAAGGCCTGCAGCTGCTACCACTGAAAGCCTCCCTGTATGCGTGCAGCTCGTTCCCTCTCAGACTTTGCGACTCGCACAAGCCCATTCCTTGTCTTTCATGAAAAAAACACAGGACCCCTTGGAGAATGTTCCTGTAGGGACCCATCTGTGGGTAATTCTATGGGGGAGAATTATGGGCAAGGGGGAGAAACATCTTAATAGAATGGAGAGGGATGAAACATTGCTACTCTTGCTTAGCATTGGGATGTCGCTGGAGGGGGAATGTAGGAGCTGGTAGCAACACTTCTTATGTTTTAGAAAGTACAGCATACCCTGTGGTTACCAGAACCTTCCACTTTTATCATCTTCTTGAGCCTGTTATCCACCCTGAGGGGCAGGCAAGACAGAGCTGGGGTTATTTGTAGATAAGGAAACTAATATCCAGAGAGGTGAAGTGACTTGCCCAAGGTCATGTTTTGAGCAAAGGCCTACTAAAATGAAGTGACTTTCCCAGGGTTGTGAAGTAATAATCAGAACTATAACATATGGGGTTACTTGTAAAAATTTCTGCGGGTTTTAAACTATTTATTTATTTATTTATTTATTTATTTTTGGCTGCGTTGGGTCTTCGTAGCCGCGCATAGGCTTTCTCTAGTTGAGGCAAGCGGGGGCTACTCTTCGATACGTTGCACGGGCTTCTCATTGCAGTGGTTTCTCTTGCTGCAGAGCATGGGCTGTAGGAGCATGGGCTTCAGTAGTTGTGGCACGCAGGCTCAGTAGTTATGGCTCACGGGCTTAGTTGCTCCGCGGCACGTGGGATCTTCCTGGACCAGGAAGAACCCGTGTTCCCCTGCATCGGCAGGCAGATTCTTAACCACTGTGCCACCAGGGAAGTCCCTCTGTGGGGTTTTCTTTAATAAAATTTTTGAAATCGGAAACATTTTCTAGTAAATTAAGTCCACACAGGGCTTTCAGACATCTCTTGGGAAATTTGACTAGATAACATTGAAGATTTCTTCCAGCGAAGAAAATTTCATAGAATTTCAATTCTATGAAATTTAGTGTTTACTGTGTCCCAGGTTCACGTAACTCCATAAAGTACAATTACCAGTTTGCAAGTATCTTACAAAACAAATAGCTCTCCTGCCCAGTCTAGCATCCCTGTCTGACTTACTAGAAAGTCTCAAGCCCATTACTTACATATTGTATCACCTACTCATCAATCTTATCTTTCCACTCCTACTCCCTACACTGTAGCAACTCTATTACTTGATCAATTGTTCACTTCCTATTTCAGAGATAACTAGGATTTAGAGCTAAAGGCATCATTTCTATATAAGACTAGAAAGCAGAACTGTTGTGTCTTATTGAGATCTTAATTTAATTCCCATTAAAGGGGAATTGAATTGACTGGATTAGTGAAGTTTCATTCTACTTATTCCTCCTCAGAGAGACGACTGAATCCATGTGGGTGCCACATTTGGTAGTGGGATGTGGCAATGGAGTTTTCCATAGATCAGGGTAGGAGTAGGATTTTCTAGAAAGGAAAATCTGTCTTGGTTGGATGGACCAAGTTATTTAAATTCTGCCTGATAATTCTGTCCAGTCTCTTTGCATGAGCACAAAGTATTGTACACCCATCTGAACTGGGTAAAAACAGAAGTTAATAGCAGCTCTGTGGAAATAGATACCCTACTTATCTTCTGATCCAAGAGTCCAGGCTCTATCTGCTGCACCACACACTCTTCAGGGTGATAATTGCTCCTATTAGTTAGTGTTTCCTGAGAAGTGAAGCATAGTATCCAATTTTAATAATGAAGGCTATGGCAGTAATAACATGTAACATCCTATTTTATTTTCATCAAGAAGACCAAGCCCATCAGATAGAAGGATTATGGGTAATTCTGGGTATTGCTGGCAGTCTCTGAAGATGGCAGTTCTGTCTGGGTTTGTTTTAATTTCTCTCTTGATTACCGAGAACATTCTGACACTTAAGAATAGATGTGCTTGTTGCTGACGGGGAGGGGAGGGCTCATTCCAAAGCGCTGGGGCAGACCTGCACCCTCTTTTCTTCCAGTGGAACATCAGACTTTGCTACATGACTCCCACACAGGTGTCTATCACAGCTGAGCAACTCTGGCTTCCCTAAAATGAAATGAGAGTGCTAACAATAAAGGGTGACAATACAGAACATAAAGAAGCACAAAGGAAGTCTTCATCCTCACATTGAACTTGCCCGGGATATATGCTGATGAAATCAGATCTGATCACATCCTGAGCTCCATCTGTTAAAGGTGCTCACAGCCACTTAGGAGAATGCCAGGGAAGAAAGACCTGACAATACATTTTCTGCCTGCTAAAGTAACTCCTTCTCTTCTCTCTGGCTAAAAATACAACCAAAGTGTCACTAAAACACACACACACACACACACACCACGCACAAACCCAAAATACAAGAAAGCCTAACATTTGTTGAACAGATTGTGACAGAATATCAATTAGCTAAGCGTTTGGTATGCAAACATCCCCGATGCGAACTCACCCAGAGGAGGACTTGCAGGGAGGGGGAAAGGAGAGTGTCAGAGAATTAGGGAGCAAGGCAGGCTGCCTCCAAGGGAAAGTGCTGGAACCAAAGCTCAAGACCTAGTTGACAGGTGAGAATGGTGCAATTGCCTTTTACGTCCACCTAGTGGCAGAGTTCTAGCCAGAGTCATCGCTACCTCAACTGGTTCAGGTGACGACCATTTACTTGAACGTATAATATAACATTCAGCACTGGCGCTGAACCATTTGGAAGGCTGCAATTCTTCAGCAGTGTTCACTTTTGGGCAGGGACTCATCTAGGTTATGCTAACTCTAAACTTCAAGCCCAGGGGATAGAATCTGCTGGAAGCAGGGAGTTGAAGTTTCCAAATTAATAAGACTAAAGCATCATGTTAGGTTCTAGTACATATTCTATGCCTGAGTAGCTAAAACTCCAAGGAGTGAATAAAGAGCAAAAATAGGAGAGGTTAGCGTTCAAATAGAGACCCTGTGGAGAGTAGCTGATATGAATAACAGGGGGTCAGTGGCAGGCCAGGGAATGAATCGAGTCTTTTGCTCTGTCCCTTTTGAATTATAAAACAGTTCCTGCAAAGGGCAGTTTGGTTTTAGGATAATTTGGACATGATCTAGAAATTCTGTGAAATGAAAAGAATTTACTGATTAATTACATAGGCCAGCATTTCCCAAGAGGTGATATGCATTCATTCCACTTGGGGCAGTGCAGATAATTTCAGATGAAACATCTTTTACTTTAATAGTTCAGTATTTATTTTAATGTACCTTAGAAGAATTATAATTTGTTATACCACAAACCTGTGATTTCACAGGTGATATTGTTGGTTTTCCATTTACATTGGTGATATAAAATTTCCATTTTAAATATTTTTAGGAAAAATAAGTTGATTTGAAGGAAAACATTAAGTAAATAATAATACAGAAGATGTTATTACAAGAATATGGCAAAAATCATGAAGAGAGAATGTAACAATTGGAAAGTTTGGGAAATACTTCATCAAACCAGGGGATAAGGTAGACTGACTTGTAGACAGAAGAGTTCGGAATAGCAGGCAGGTAAAGGGAAAATGACAGAACTCTCAGAGGATCTGGATTCTGGTTCTAGCTGCCACTAGGCCTGTGTGACATCGGCCCCCTCTGGACCTCTTTATCTATAAAATAACTCTCATGCCTTGCTTAGCTTTATTATTTAGCAGTTCTATTTCACTTATTGTTATTGAGATTACGAACAATCATAATGACAGCCAGAGCAGTAAGGTCTGCTATGTGCCAGATTCTTTCCAATAGTCATCATTCTTAATTCTCATAATAGTCATGAAAGGTAGGTGTTATAATACCCATTCCATATATGAGGGAATTGAGGGTGGGAAGATCCTGGCCACACAGAACCTGATTTGAATGAACTTAGATCTGACTCTGGAGCCTGTGTTTGTTCCTCTGAACCTGATTGTATCATAGTAGTTAATTCCTATTCACCCTCAAAACTAAGCTCGAGATCACCTATTCCAGTAAGACTGCTTTGACCTTATCTCTTCATCTTGGTTAGATCTCCCTCCTCTGTGTTCCCTTAATTTTCTATGTATGCTGTTTTTCCTATTTGCCTTTATATTCCCAGCACCCTACACACTTTGGGACACAGATTAGATAGTCAACAAATTGCAGAAAGAGGGAGAGGATGAGGGAGAGGGAAATGGGAAAGAAAGGAGGGAGAGAGGATCACAAAAGAATATATATTGCTGCCTTATTTTATTAACTATGAAAGAAGTAGAATTGAGAGGCAGGAGAGCAAGGTGGTTAAGCATATGGCCTCCTAGATCCAAACCACCCAGCTTTGCCACTTACTAGGTGTTTGACTTAGGGCGCAGGTTCAATACCTGTGCTTCAGTTTCTTCAGCTACAAAATAGGGATATTAGTAATACCTACCTTAAAAGCTGTTGTAAAGACTAAATGAACTATCATATATAAAGTACTTAGAAGACAGCCTGGAATATGATAAACAGGTGCTCAATAAATATTGGCTATTATTATTATTTCTGTGAAATTAATAAAAGGGGAAAAGGTTAACACTATTGTAAAGTGAAAAAAACACATAATACTATTACACACATAGAGCCTCATCATTTTTCCAATTCTACTTGTTGACCAATGCAGAGTCATTTCAAGGCAGTTATGAATAAAGAGGATTATAGCTAGAGGATACACAATATAATATCTTTATCTTTCTACTTCTATGACAGCAGAATTAAGCACTCCACCTCTACTCTTAGAACATTTGGAAATATTGATGTTAAAATGATCATACTGCATTATATTCTAAATTCAGATTTACTTATTGTCTATCACCCTCAATTAGACTGAGTTCCTTGGAGGAAAGGACTCCTGTTTGATTCTTCTCTATGTCTCCAATTCTTAGTAAAGGGGCTGGCAAGAAATAAATGTTCAATAAATGTTTGCTGAATGAACATTATAGAAAAGATGTGTACATGTGAACAATAAAATAAATATTATGTGATATTTATCATACAAGAGGCTCAGATCAAGTGACACTATAGCTCAAAAAGGAGAGATCACCTCTATGTAGGAAAAGGTAGTAGAAAAGAATGGTTAAATCTGTGAACTTTAGAGTCAGACTGCTTTGGTTTTGAGCTCTAACTACAGCACCTGTGAGCTTATGTGACCTTGGTATATAACCTAACTTCTTTAAACCTTAATTTCCTTATCAGTGAAATGGGGATAATATTAGTTAGAAGAACTAAATGAGATAATGTTTGTAACATGTCAGGTACCCATTATGTGTTTGTAGAGTAGCTAATATATCATCATCATCATCATCACCAAAGGCTTTGTGATGGGGGCACTCACCATCTGGATGGGCAGACACAAGTGAAGAGCACTGAACAGCAAGGAGGTGTGAATAAAGGTACTGTGGGTGTTAGAAAGAATCAAAGCCAAACAGGGAGGGCAAGTGACACTATTTAATTGGAACATTGGGTATTTTCAGGAAAGTAATGGGAGACAAGATTGGGAAGTTGGCTTTAAATGCCAGACTGACAAATTTAGTCTTAATTCTACACATAATACTGAGACTTTACGGGATTCTAAACGGGGTAGAGACCAGTTCTGAGCCAGCTTTATGGGGAGTGTTCTGGCTATTTGTGCAGGACAATCTGGGGAAGGTGAGGGGAGATAGAAGAAAATAAACCACTTAGGAAGCTTCTCCAATACTTCCAATGAGAAATTGAGGTCCCCCTCTGGGATGGTGGTATGGGAAAGGAAAAGAGGGAGTAAGCATGTGGGACATTGGGAAGAATAAACTCAGAACTGTGTCCAGCTGGATGTGAGAAGCAAAGTGAGGAGGTGGAGGCAGAGGCAAAGACAATTCTGAACTGGATTGCCAATTAGAACTGGATGTCCAGGAACAAGGTGCTGCTCTTCTATAGTAGAATAGTTAACAATGACAGAAATAAAGCGTAGGAGAGACTGGTTTTAGGGGGAAGATATATTTGCTTTTTGCTATGCTAAGTTTAAGGTGTAGTGGGATATTCAGGTAAAGAATGATATTCAAGAGACACTTGCAAATGTGATCTTACAACTCAGACTGGTAATTATTTAGAAGATATCTGCATAAAGGTAATAGCTAAAGGTATACAGTTGGATTGACTGTCTAAGAGTGAGAGAGAAAAGACTCAGAGGAGTCATCCTTGGGAAGTACTTCTCATAGCTAGAGGAGCAAAAGAGAAGTGTGTGGAGGAGGAGGAGGGGGAGAAGGAGGGATGAAGAACACATTACCATAGAAGCCAAGAAGAGAGTGACAGAAGTGCTCAGAGGAATCGTGAGCTACAGTAAAGTCACAGAGAGAGAGAAGTGAGAAGGGACCACTGGACTTGGCCATTAGGAATCATTGCTGACTTACGAGAGAATAATACGTGGAAGAGAAAACTAGATTGTGGATGCAAAGGAAAGAAGTTATGTGGGGAAAAGAAGCAGTTGACTTGAGAGTACACTGTTAGTTCCGGAATTTCAGGAATGTGAGGACAGAAATGTGATAGGGGCTCAAGGTGGGAGCAGACTTGTTCTTCCCCAGATAAGTGACCACACATCAATGTTTATTCAGAGATGCTTATTGTCTATTCATTAAGAAATAGAAAGCAATATTGGTGGAGGAGGCCGGAGGAGGGACTTTGGAACAAACTAAATTGAAAGTCAGGTTACAGCCATTCTAAAGTCATAGGCCGTGTTATCTGTATGTGTACAGTAGCATCTGTTTCAGCAGAGACAGAACTTATTTATCATGCATCAACAGGCTGTGAGAGGGAAACCAGAAACTCTCCTTCTCCACTAAGGAAAACAAAGCATGATCAACTCCTTGAAAATAATTTAAAAGGTTTGAAAAAGTATTTTAGCAAGGAAAGAACACTAAGAAAAAAAAGTGTATGATAGCTTCCCTTTCTTGACTTTTCCACCCAAATGCACTCCAGGACAATGCCCAGGTGCATCATTAGAACACTTCTAATAATACTATTAACACTGCCTGAGTTTATGGCATGTCTATCTGCACAGTGCTTTCATTTTATAGAAAGCTGTCATGATCTCTTTTATCCTCCCAGAATCCCTAGAATCCCTGGGAGGTATTACTTTTTCTCTGTTTTATAAGGGAAGAAACTGAGAATCAGAAAGAATTGAGAGACTTTCCCCCAAATTACACAGCCAGGAAATGGTAGAGTCCCAAATACCTTGCTCTTTTTAAATTTTATTTATTTATTTATTTATTTATTTATTTATTTATTTATCTTGCGGTACTCGGGCCTCTCACTGTTGTGGCCTCTCCCGTTGCGGAGCACAGGCTCCGGACGCGCAGGCTCAGCGGCCATGGCTCACGGGCCTAGCCGCTCCGCTGCATGTGGGATCCTCCCGGACCGGGGCACGAACCCGTGTCCCCTGCATCGGCAGGCTGACTCTCAGCCACTGCGCCACCAGGGAAGCCCCCTTGCTCTTTTTTTCTACACGTTTTCAAATTCCATTCACACGGTCTTCACAGCATAACACTCCGTGTATGGGATGACAAACCAAAGTGTAGCAAAGTGATCGTCCTCTTTTCTATACTTCTATCAATATGGCCTAAAACTACATCAGTTTTGGGGCACTTTTATTAGGTCAAGTTTCTCACTGAATAGTATCTAGTGCTCCCTTTTCACCCCCATCATAAAGAGCCCCAGGGCAGAAGTTCTTAGCAATGTTTTTCCCTCCCTCCCACATCTGCCCAGTTCAACCAGGCCTCTGAAATGCATGAACAAGGCCTCAATACTTACTTAAATGTGCTCCAGATGGGTCAGGAGGCAGGAAAGCAATTCTCTCCCTCAATATCTAGTTTGGTCTAGTAGGAAGAAGGCCAGACTTGGAGGCTGCAGACTCAGGTTTCATGCTCAAACTACCAGTCTAGCTCTGTGACCCTAGTAAAATCACTTTACACTCTGAGTACCAGTGCCTTGATCTGAAAAATGAGGATACTAATAGCTATTTTATAAGTTTGTCACAAAGATTCAGGGAAGCACTTGTGAAAGTGGCCCTGTGATGGGTTTGACATTCTGTTATTCTGCTGTAACTGTCTTGAAATTCTTTTTTTTTTTAACATCTTTATTGGAGTATAATTGCTTTACAATGGTGTGATAGTTTCTGCTTTACAACAAAGTCAATCAGTTATACATATACATATGTTCCCATATCTCTTCCCTCTTGCGTCTCCCTCCCTCCCACCCTCCCTATCTCACCCCTCTAGGTGGTCACAAACCACCTAGCTGATCTCCCTGTGCCGTGAGGCTGCTTCCCACTAGCTATCCACCCTACGTTTGGTAGTGTATATATGTCCATGCCACTCTCTCACTTCATCACAGCTTTGGACTGGGCCCTGCAAATTATGTTGCTGATCCTGCCTGTATGTCCTTGGCCAAGTCACTTAACCTTTCTGGGCTCCAGTCCATAATTAATTAAATTCTTAGGAAAGAAATTGTTAGGAAAATTCTCAGTCCTCCTTCTATCTACCTATTAGCAAAATTTGACAGGTTGATCACTCCCTTCTCCTTGAAACATTTTTTTCCACTTCACTTCCAGAACACTACACTTTCCTGGTTATTCTCTGCTTCACTGGCTGCTTCTTTGCTGTTTTTTCCCTAATCTATTAGCATGTCCAAAACTAAACTCCTGATCATCTCCTGCAAGCCTGCTCCCCCCAGTCTTCTTTGTCTGTTAATGGTATCTCCACCTTTCCAGTTGCTCAGACCAAAACCCTTGTCATGGTCTTTGATTCTTTATCACTCACTGCATATCCAGCTTGTAAGCTACTCCAGAGTCTGACCACTTCTTCATCACTCCCATCACAGTCCAAGCCTTAATCATTTGGATTCTGCAGGATCCTTCTAACTGGTCTCCCCGCTTCCACCTCCTCCCCTGTCCCCATGGTCTGTTCTTTACATAGAATAATCCTTGAAAAATATGCCAGGGACTTCCTTGGAGGTCCAGTGGTTAAGACTTCATGCTTCCACTGCAGCAGGAGCAGGTTTGATCCCTGGTTGGGGAACTAAGATCCTGCATGCCAAGCAGCGTTGCCAAAAATTAAAAAAAAAAAAAAAGTCAGATGGCATCAATCCTCTGTTCAAAACCATCCCATGACTATCCATCTCAGTCAGAGTAGACATCCCTACAAGGGGCAATAAGCTACCTCTCTGAACCCACCTCCTACCACTCCCTCACCTCAGGCCATTTGCCAGTGCCTCTCTGCCTACAGTGCCCTCCCAGATGGCAGCCTGGCTGGCCCCTCACCTCCTTCAGTCCCGAACAACTGTCACCCTGTTTAAAATAGCAACCACCATCAACTTTCCCCCCTTGTTCCTTATCCTATCATTCCATGCTCACTTTTCTTTCTTCTTTTCAAAAAATTAATTAATTAATTAATTTTTGGCTGCATTGGGTCTTCATTGCTGCACGGTCTTTCTCTAATTGCGGTGAGCAGGGGCTGCTCTTTGTTGTGGTGCGCGGGCTTCTCATTGCGGTGGCTTCTCTTGTTGCGGTGACAGAGATGAAACTAGAACATACAAGCCTCCTGTCTCCTAGGCTTACCTACTGTTTGGTCATTCATCATTCCTCCGCAGCACGTGGGATCTTCCCGGACCAGGGCTCGAACCCGTGTTCCCTGCATTGGCGGGAGGATTCTTAACCACTGTGCCACCAGGGAAATCCTAACTGCTATATCTTCAGCACAGAGGTCAGTGCCAGTGAATGACAGTAGAAAGAGCTCTGGAACAGATGATGGTATTACTAAGTAACAGCAGCATCAGCCCCTCTGAGTGTATAAAGTACTTTCACAGGCGTCACACCCATGAGGCTGGCCCTGCATACAGGAGTGAGGGCATTTATGGGGACTGCTCTGGGTTAAGCCTCCTACTAGATTGTACTGTGGGCATAGAAAGGTGAATCAGGAGTGGTAACCACCCTCAAAAGGTTTGTGGCCTAGAGAGAGGTATTATGTATATATGCAAATAACTCTAGAACAAGGCAGCTTTTGTTAAAAACATCTGGCCTTTAATGCCTAACATCTCACATACTGCTAACAACTCTAGACTTCACTACAGAGGGAAAGGACAATGAACTATGGCTTGTGAATTTACTGACTGGCTATTTTTGTCCCAGACAAGTTCCTGCTGTGGCCTGCTTATCACACCAGAGACACCTTGCCTGACTTCCAATCTAGTTTGCTCCAAACTCCCTCCGCCTGCCCCCTCCACCCAGTATTGCTCCCTAATTACTGTTAACTTGAGACCCCACCCTCATATAGTCCCTCCACATTCTGCTCCTAGATATCAGAACATGGGGTGGAATCAACTTAGGCAGGCTGCAGCAGGGTGTAAAGGGTCTAAATATTATTTCCCTCCAATAAAGATGTGCATATCTCTATGGGCCTACAGTACACAGAACTCAGGGACTAACATCTGTCCACCTTCGTCCACCTTTGTAGTCTGACAGCCTTGCTCAGTACATGGCACAGAGGAGGCATTCAGTAAGGTTTGCTGAATCGTTGAACTGGGTCGTATAAGCTTTAAGGATAATTGTATTTAAGAAGTAATTCTGCATCTTCTGTAAGGCATCCTAGAAGTATTCTAAAAGGTTATCTTATTTCATTATCATAAGAAATAACCTAATCAGTAAGAATTAAAACTTATCAAATAAAGTGACTAATTTAAAATGCCAGTTTAAATGATAAAACACTCCTGTTTTATAATTTTCAAGGCTACTTTAGTTTGTATTTGAGTTTTTAAAACCCTGTATCTGAAAATCCAAAAATTGTCATGAGATAAATTGCAAGTTACACTTTCCATTCCCTATAGGACTTCTTGGAATAGGGACTCCCTGGAGTTATCTGAATTTTTAGGTAGAGATTAGCTTACAAGAAAGACTGGGGAACCGAGGAACTTAAAGCTAGAGCTTAGGATCTAGTAATTAGATATCACATTAAGTTTTGGTGGTAAGCCCTTGAGTGCTTGTTATATAATTCTCAATATTTTTCAGTATGTTTGAAAAACCTGCTTCTCTCATATGTTCACATCACACATACATTTTCATACTCAGGTAAGATCAAGCATAACAAGATGACCCATCTTATAATCAGTAAGATGTGGTGCCACCAGTAAGTAAGAAAATTTGGGGCAGGTAAATCTTTCCCTTCCTTGGTTCTCAATGTCTCTGTGTATAAAATAGGGGGAGGGACTAGATGGTTTAGGAGGAGATGCTAATGCCTTAAGAGTCTATGGAAGTAGAGGGCATCTATTCACATAAAGGTTTTCTCTTCATAAAGGATTCCCTTCAGGTTTTCTCTGAGTTCTTTAGTGCATTTAAACTGTGACTTGACTTACCAAAATCTTGTCACTATATTTTTATTACTAATAACAGCAGCTAACACTTACTAAGCAGGTTGAATATGCTAGGCACCATGTATTCAATATGACAGGCACATATGAAATGCATTATTTCATTCAGTCATCCCAATAACCTCAGAAGGTACATACCAATATTGTCCCATATTGTAGGTAGGTAAACTGGCTCCAAGACTAAGTGGCCTAAGGTGACTGAATTAGGGAATGTGGCAACACTGGAATTCAAACTCTCTTCACTTCAGTATCTGACTCCAGATACAGTGTTAAACCCTGCATCTCACAGACTGTTTGCCTGTAATAGGAGGTGGTCAGTGTTCCTTTCCTTGGTGAACAATCCTGATCCTCTGTGCCTCTTTGCCTTCACAAATCGGGTGACCGATTGAAGACGGGTGATTCCTTTGGTTTCAACTTAATTTCTGTGACATAATGTGCTGATATTTTCATTAAGAAATGCTTTTTGACCTTCCCTGGATGGGTCACAGTGGATTTCACTAGTTATCTTGAGTCACTTGTGAATGATCAGGTGAACAGAAGAGGGTTCAAATTTGCTTTGAATTCCTAATTTAGTTCTTTATGTCTATTATCTAAGTCTAACAGCAAGACTTTCCATTACTTTGCATCGGGTTAAGATGAAAAAATGCCACATGCAGGAAAACAATATAAGATTAATTTCACATCTTCATAATTTTCACATTCATAATATTCACTTTCACAAGAACTGTGTGAGGTGGGCAAGTCAGGAATTATTCACCCACTTTGCAAATGAGGAAGGATAGTCACGAAAAGGGGAAGTGATTTGTTCAAGGACATCGAGCTGGTTAGGTGCTAGACTTGGTGTTCTTCCTATACTATGCCACCTCTGTATGTAAAAAGGAACACTGGACTCAGGCACTTCTTAGCAGAGCCAAATGACTGCCATACCGGAGGCTGTGACGTGCCAGCCTGTGGCTGCAGGGCTGCCTGTATAACTAGCCACTATGGTGGAGGAGGACATAGCACCAGCTATGCCCCCTGCTCACACCTGTGCAGTATGATAAAGAAAGTAGAAGTAGCCAGCAGCTGTGGTCCAACTAGATAAAACTTTTAGGCAGAAAGTCAAGTGACACGTGAACTCGGGTATGTGTGTGTTGTTAACTGTTAGTTACTTTTGACATTTTAAAAAAGGGTTCTTGTGGAAGTCAGACCAAACAGCAGGAAGGTATTGCAGCAAGATGGATTTGGGAAAGGACCAGCCTCACTGGATGCTTCATCAGACACCTGATCCTCATCAAGAAGAGACCCATGTTCCAGGTAATGAAAGGGACCTTAAGAGGTAGTGGCTGTTGGGAAGGATTGGACTATGATTATTTTCCTCTTTTTATGGCTCTGGCAAAAAAGGGGCATAATTGGATACGTTCATATATTAGAATGGAAGAATTGGGGCTATATAACTTTCTGAGGTGCCTTCTAGCACTAAGATTCTAATAAGCCAGAGAAACACAAGGAAATAATAAATAAATTATTAATAATATATATAAATGAAAGCTAACGAAAATACCCAATACCAGATAGTTGTGGTAAAACAAGTACAATCATATACTTCTTTGGTAGCGTAAATATAGTGAAACTTTTGGAAAGGGATCTGGCAATAAGTAGCAAGAACTATAATAGTGTTTATTCTTTTGACTCACTAATCTTAGTCTTTGGATCTATCCTAAAGTAGCATTTTTGCTGCTTTTGCAGAACCCTAGGCCTTGAGGCAGTGATTTAAAACTTTTTAATGCCATGGATCCCTCTGGCATTCTGATGAACCTCTAGACCCCTTCTTAGACTAAGAAGTCTAAATACATAAAATTAAATACATAGGATTATAAACGAAGCAATTATATTAAGATAAGTTATCAAAACAAAAAACTATGATATAATAATACATGTGCTTATTTATATATGCATTAAATAACAAGATCCAGTGGTGGATCTAATTACCACTGTATCAAATCAAATATATCATCTCAAATAAATGATATTTTAAGGTATCTGCAATAACTGTAATGTTATATGAAGAAAATCTGTAATTTCTTTTTGTGACAAAATCACACACTGCTAAAACTACCGTGGTTTGCTACCTACATTCATAATTGAAGGAAATGGTCATTTAAATTAAAGATTGGTAAAAATAAAAGTATAATGTTCCCCCATCCAAGTTCACCATTAAGGACTTCTGTCCTAAAAACAAAAGATGCCACGGTCCAAGGGGCATTTTCTCTTTTGGGGGGTCCCGGTGCAAATTTGAAATCATTCTATAGTCTCTAAGAAGTTCTACATCAAAGACCCAACGTTAACTTTTCACAAACTTGGATGGCAACAGAACCTTTCTTGATAATAACTTTAATATTCCAGAGAAACTGGAGAAACATCATCCAAAGGAAAAATATACAAAAGAAAAAAAGCTGTGTACATGAAATATTTATTATAATTTGATCCACAATGGCAAAAAAAATAACTGGCAACAACCTAAATGTTCAATACGAGTGGAATGAGTGGATAAATGAGAATACATCAACTCGATTAGGTATCATGTAGCTGCTAAAGTTATAATTATGAGGACGAGATGATGGAATATATTTTTGATGTATCAGGTTAATAAATGATAAAACTGTGGTATGCCATCATTACAACTTTGTTTAATATAGGGACTAGATGAATACGAGGAATAAAATGAAAACAGGTTATAGGATGGCAGAACATGGCTGATTTTTTTCTTTTATGTTTGTACAATATGTACACTATTTTGAAAAAATTAATAGGTTGGTAGCACACTTATGTACAAATACTGACCTTTTCATTTAAAAAATGTTGACCAAATGTTTGCTCCCAGGCATTCTTCAGAGGCACAAGAATAAATAAGATATAGTTCTTGTCCTCAAAAGGCTAGGAGAAAAACTTACACACCCAGTAAAGGGATTCTACCTTTTTTCTATAGGACTCTTTTCCTGTTAATGCCACAATTCATCACTATCTCCCATAACTTTCATTTTGATCCTACAGAAGTCATTGGAACTTGGAGTTTAAGAAACAGAGAGCAACTCAGAAAAAGAAAAGCTGAAGCACAGGAAAAGCAAACTTCACAATGGCAATTTGGGTATGGTATTGCTGCAAGGGGAAAGGAACTGATATTTATCTAGCATATGCTACTTGTCAAGTGGTGCTGAGCATTTTTACACACTATATTTCATCTTTCAAAAAATCCCATAAATTGGGAGCTGTTATCCTTATTTTACAAAAAAAAAAAAAAGAAAGAAACCAAGTCTCTGAATGTTAACTCTCTTGCCTAAAGTCACCCATCTAGTAAAGTGATGGGAACAGAATCTTATTTATTATGGTCTCTTTTAATTACAGTACCAGGTGATCAAATTATGTATATTGTAGAGAGGCCTGGTGTTCAACCACCCTAGTAATATAACCATAGAAGTATCTGTTGGGAGCGGGAGACACCATTGAGAAGACCCCCAAGTTTGTTCTCCAAGCTTTCTATTAGTGAAATTCTTCTTGAATGAGTGTAGTTAACTCTCCATGGAGTACACCAAAGCACTGTCTGTAAATGAGTGATGGGAGAGTTTGAGAGTTCCTAAGTGTCCAAAGTCAGCTGTATGTAATCTCAGGAAGGGAGTACATGAACATGACTATAAATTAGGCAGCATCTAACTGCACCATTTAGAATATAACTGTGAAAACAGAGGTATTGCCTGCTTGGAAATAGAAAAGGGGAGCCCAAGGAGCCAAAGTACAGCATCCATCTGAGCCAGGGTTTCTCAAAGCTGGTGTTATTAATGCTGTGGGTAGGAGACTTCTTTGTGTGGGAGGCTGTCCTGTGCATTGAAGATGCTTAGCAGCACCACTGGCCTCTAGAAACCCACAGGACTCTCCCCTCCCCATCGTGACAACCAAAAATGTCTCCAGACCTTGTTAAATGTCTCCTGGGGTCAGGGGAGAGGAGGTAAAATGCTCCCAGTTGAGAACCACTGATCTAAGCACTCTTCTTTAAAATATTTTTGATTAAGATTTAGATGTGTATTTCTTCTTTACTGTAGAAATGTTTCCTTCAATGGCAAAAATGACATAGGTATACATTTTTCACAGGGCCGGGCTCTGCTTTGTGAAAAAAAACCCAAAAAAACATAGGTATACATTTTTCTTGGCATCATTTTTTAAAAAAACGTACAGTGGAGATGTTTTAAGTACCTATTCCCACTGTGGCCTGAGTATCGTCTGTTCTGCAACAACACATGTTCTACAATACCAGTTAGCTCACATATGATTGGTAAATAGGAGAATGATGTCAGTATAATGTGGAAGTTGTGTTAGTTCATAATTCTTCCTACTTAAAAGAAGCCAGAATAGTGGGAATAGAGTTAAAACCTTCACAGGAAAGGAAAAAGCCTTCAGCTTGGCTGCTGTATAGACAGGATCCTTTTCAGCCTGCATCCGGGGCTTCTTCCCCAGAGAAGGACATTGGACATCTCCACATATAGCAGGTTGCACTTCCTCCTGTGCTCAACTTATTGGCAGCCGTGCTGGCTCAGAACACCCTTATTTGCATAATCTCAGCACTGAAAGCCTGCATTTACACTGTTGCTTTTGTGCATTTTTACCATCCCCGAGGCAGCCTCCAGCCATAGTAAGCTGCTTGTCTGCACTATCCAAGTTATCTCTCCCCTGTCCCAATTACAGTTTATGCTAGTGTTAAAAAGTTGCATAGGATTTGAGTCATTTGCCCCAACTTTATTTTTTCCCCATAAGCACTGTCACTTTTACTGCATGATTTTTCAGAAAGTGAGGTTTTCAGGAATTCATACATGTTATAGCAGAAACTTCTGTACTCAAGTCCTCTGGCAGGTGACTCTGTTGAAGAACACACAATTAGTTCCCCTAATTCCTTACTCACCAAGCAACCTTCTGATCATTACTTGCCTTCCCAAGTACTTGCTACAGAGAGAGTGTATTCGTTTGTCAGCTCAAGCATTGTGACTTTGCATTTCTCACTGTTCATTTAAAAATTGGTCTTTAGGGGGCTTCCCTGGTGGCGCGGTGGTTGCGCGTCCGCCTGCCGATGCAGGGGAACCGGGTTCGCGCCCCGGTCTGGGAGGGTCCCACATGCCGCGGAGCGGCTGGGCCCGTGAGCCATGGCCGCTGGGCCTGCGCGTCCGGAGCCTGTGCTCCGCAACGGGAGAGGCCGCGGAAGAGGGAGGCCCGCATACCACAAAAAAAAAAAAAATTGGTCTTTAGGTTTACATATCAATCTCTTTGAGCTGGTTGATGAGCTCTGACCCTAGAAATGGAGCTGGTTTCAGTATATTCATAGAATTGGGCTTCTGTGCTCATTGGTTTGGGTGTTGGGGGCAAGGCTGAAGAAGTCACTGGAGTAGGTGGAACCTTGGTGAGCCTCTTGGCAGCTGGCCGGCCTTGCTGTTGTGACGCATATCTATACTACTGAGGGCTGTCCTCACTGCAACATTCTACACAGTGAAACCTTAGTTCCAGAGAGAAGCGGTAGAGTGTAATAGTTAAGAGCCTGGCTGCTAAAGCCAGATGGCTAAATGACTAGATTTGAAGAGTGGCTCCCTTACTTCTTAGCTATTTCACCTTGGACAAGTTATTCAACTTCTCTGTGCTTCAGTTTTTTCATCTGCAAAATGGAGATAATAATAGTATCTACCTCATAAGTTGATGTGAAGACTATATGAGATAACAGAATAAGTGAATTACTTAAAACAGTGCCTGGCATATAGGAAGCACCATATATATATATGTATATTTCTGATATTTATATAAGAGTACTAGTTTCTATCTGGATGATTCATTCATATAAGTTATTACATGCAATTCTTAGAACAACCACATGAGGTTGGGCAGATACTATTTACTCCATTTTACCCGTGAAGAAATCAAGGCATAGAGAGTTTAAGTGACTTGCCCATGATCACATAGCTGATAAGTGACAGAGTACAGATTAAATTTTAGGCCACACAGATATATTTGTATCTTTTGAGAAACTACCAGGAAGAACATGGAACATTACTCAGATTTCCCTCATATAGAGATCTATCTAACAAATTATTTAGGATTTAATTTCTAGGATAATAATGTTGCCTGAAGAATTCACATACATCATCTTTTTAAAATCTGACAATAAGGACTTTATAATTTATCTTGTTACCTTGGTTACTTGGAATTAAACTTCCAAATGCTGAGGTACCATATCATTTTTACCTTCTATATTATTTTTAATATTTATTTTAAACTGTACTATTACAATATGTACCTTTTTTTTTGGCGGTACGCGGGCCTCTCACTGTTGTGGCCTCTCCCATTGCGGAGCACAGGCTCCGGACGCGCAGGCTCAGCGGCCATGGCTCACGGGCCCAGCCGCTCCACGGCATGTGGGATCTTCCCGGACCGGGGCACGAACCCGTGTCCCCTGCATCGGCAGGCGGACTCTCAACCACTGCGCCACCAGGGAAGCCCCAATATGTACCTTTTTTATATTGACTTCAAACTGGTTTTGATGAGACAACCTTTAAAAAAATTTAATTATGGAAATTTTCAAACACACAAAGGTAGAATAGGGTATACATTTTTTAAGTGTACAAGGAACTGCGAGCACTGCATAGGTGTAAAAAACACTGGTTTTATCTCCAAAGACTGTCTTGTTTACTAAAAGAAATAGGGTTTCTCCAGAAATAACTACAGGATGAGGCAGCCTATGTTCTTTACCTTAAGCATAATCCTAATAATAAATCCTATAGGAGTGGTAAGCAGGGAGAGCATTTCAGCCCTGTGGTCTGTTGGGGAAGTCTCCACAGGGCAGGTAGCATGAAACAGAATTTCAATAGGTTTAGAAAAATGATGAAATGCTTATTTACAGTACCTTTTTCTTCCCCCAAGTCCATCTATATTAGCCATCTGTATTTGGATACATTTGCAGTACCTAACAATTTGTCATTGGTTGCCATACCCATGCATATCCTCTCATCTTCTAGATCTTTAGCTATTGGTTCAGAGTAGGTATAATATGACCACTCGTGCCTTTCCACCAAGCTGCTTTACCTCAGGGAAGTGTTTTTGCAGCTTTGGAGCTTTGGACCCAGCTTTGGCCACTTAGCCTGCTTTACACAAGACACCGTATTAGATAAGCAAGCCATATACATCATTCACCTGCAGGCTGCACAGGTGAGGAGCAGGCCTGCATTGCAGATCTAGGAACACAATCATATCAGTTTACCCAGGGTATAGAGAAATGAATTCACATAGACTAAACCCAAAGAGACTAGTATATAAACAAGAATGCCAGTCTATTGATTTATAACATCAACGATACATTTTCCATAACCAAACTTTAAGTATATGCTCTCAAACGCGTACACACACACACACACACACACACACACACACACACACACGCTACACTCACCAAGAAGGTTCCTGTTGAGCAAGGCATCAAAGACAAAAAGTCCTGAGGGTCATTTCCTCTCCTGATAATTGAGAGCATCTAGAACTGCTTCTTCATTTTACAAACAAGGAGACTGAGGCCCAGAGAGAGATTAAGTGACTTGTTCAAGGTCGTGCAACAAGGCAGTGGGTGTCCTGGGACTGTTATTACCAAACGTTTATTTGAATTCTGGAGCTCTGTTGCTGACACTAATTCTGATTTCTCTATAGAGAGAAAAAACACAAGCGGCAGAGAACAGGAAAAAGAAGTGAAAGAGGCAGAAAGAGACAACAAAATACAGAAACGAAGGTGGAGCCTCTGTCACAATTAGAAAAGGAAATGATGGAGAAAGCACCAGCACCTACAGAGAAAGAAACTGAACCGCCCAGGAGTGTGAACGAAGCTCTCCTTCCGGTAGCCTCCACGCAAAGAGTTGTGCCCAAGAAACATTTTTCTGAAATAGGTCAAGAAAGCATTATCCATCAGGAAAACTCTTCTGAATACCAAGAAACAGCAGTACAAAACCACCCTTCTGAAATACGCCAAGATATGGCTGAATCTGAAGACCTCTCTCCTAAAATGTGCCAAGAAATAGCTGTATTTCAAGACCGTCCTTCCAAAATGCGCCATGATGTGGCTCAACCTGAAGACCTCTCTCTTAAAATGTGCCAAGAAACCGCTGCAGCCAAAGCCCTTTCTTCTAAAACATCTGAAGATATAGCTGACCTGGAAGGATGCCCACTTGAAGCATACCCCAAACCAGATGTGCCTAAAGGCTACACTCTTGAGACATACCAAAAAAGAGCTGAACCTGAGGAACACCATTCTGAACTAGGTCAAGGAATAGCTGAGACTGAAAATTTTGTTCCTAAAACACAAGAAATAGCTGTGCCTAAAGAGCTTTCTATAAAAACATACCAAGAGACAGTTGAACCTGACCACTTTTCTCATAAAACATATAAAGAAATTTCTGTGTCTAAAGCCCCCTCTCATAAAACAATCCAAGAAACACCTGCTCCTGAAAAATATTCACCTGAAATATACCAAGAAACACCTGGGTCTGAAGAATATTCACCTGAAATATACCAAGAAACAGCTGGGCCTGAAGACCTCTCTACTAAGACATATAAAGATAAGGATGTGCCTGAAGAATGCTTTCTAGAACTGTACCAAGAAACAGCTGGGCCCCAAGACCAGGATCCTAAAGCACACCAGGAAGATGCTAAGGATGTTTATGTTCTTCCTTGAGGTAGGGTTTTTTTATTGGGGTCAAGCTAGTGACATGCCACTTATTTGTGTTCCCTGTTCATAATCAGAGTACCAGATAGGTTTATCTTCCTTGGAGCAGTGATTTATTGCCTTCTTTGACAATCCTGGGTTATCCCAGTTATCTCAATGGGTATCATCAATGTCTTTGTCTAGTTTTAAGTGAAAAATGTTTTTCATTCAACCAATATCTGTTTGGTATATTACCATATAATTAAAAGAAAATCATTGAAACTATAAGTGTGTATAGTGGGTACTTGTACATACTATCCATTTTGGGAAACTTTAGCCAGTGAAGAAAAATGAACCCCATATAGAGTGAATTATGTGCAAAATATTTTAAAGGACAATTACATTTAGATTAACAAGAAAACTTGGTGAATAAAGTTTTTTCTAGAAAATTAAAATTTCCTGGCAAACTAAAGGTAAGTAAATTCATGGTACAAGCTACCGAGGGAGATACAAAGACATAAAATATGATCCTGGGAATAGGGAACTCGTTCTTGTAGGACTTACCAGGCTTACCCCAAACCCTTTCTATTTAAATATTTGCTCCTGAAAAGCTTTCTCTTCTGCATAGCATTTAAGAAATAATGTGACCTTTCTTCAGTTTGACTTGTCTCGGGGACATAACTGAGAGCCTTGATTCTCTTTGTGCACTACTGTACACAGTATAAGAAATGGGCTGTCTAGCAGACCACAGCTATCCCCAGGGAATTGTGTTCTAAAGCAATCCCTTTGGTAGCTTATCTTCTCTTTCTCCTAAAATATGAGTGCAACAAAAACCTGGGGTTATTGTATTCCAAGTAATACAGGTTTTGAGGAAATACCTTTTAAAAAATTACAGTAAAAGCACACATATGAAGCACTACTTGTACTGACAGGAGTCCCCTGATGGAGAAGCAGCTCTAATCAACACAGTGCCCGATTCTAAGAGTTTCATTTTAAACCCAGCAAGGTTAAGATGGGCAATTAATTAATGCTTATTTTGTTTTGGGCTTTGTCTTACCAAACAAGTGGAAATATCTACCTTTTTGCTGATTGTAAAATTGTCATAATAATAAATTATAAATGTTTATTATAATAAATTAAAGCAATATATAAGTGACTGTAGAGTAAAATATAGTTAATGGTAATAACTATAATACCTATATATAGTTAGTATATATAGGTATATATAATATATATACCTATATATATAATACCTATATATTGTTAATGGTAATAACTATAATACCCCTATAATACCATCTCCTATCTCTGATCCCCAAGGTTAAGTTTTTGTTTTGTTTTAACAAATGAGATGGTATCAATACAATACATTCCATTTTATAACCTGCTTTTTTTTCCACATACAATATATATTGTGGCCATCTTAATGACATCTTTTGTAACAATTGTACAGTATTATACATACAATAATTTATTCAACCAATCCCTATAATGATGAACACTTAGATTACTGCCAAGTTTTACTATTACAGCAATGTTCAATGAACATCATTGGAAGTAACATTTATTTAAATAACATTTATTTGGCACTTTCTATCTGCCAGACACTGTATTAAAACATTTCATGTGAATCACTTTATTCAGTGTTAAAACCCTAGTGGATGAATAATATTATCCTTATTTTATAGATAAGGAAACTAAGGCACTGGAAGCTTAAGTTGGTCTGATTACTTCCTTTGGACAAATCCCTAGAAGTTGAATTGCTGGGCCAAAGTGTACCAGCATTTAAAGTCTGGATACATTCTGTCAGACTAGTCTCCAAAAATGTTGTAGCAATACACAGAAACCAAGAATTTATGTAAGTGCCTGTTGCCCATGCCCTTGACAACACTGCACATGATTGTTTTAAAAATCTATGCCTACTATGCTAGGTTAAAAAAAAAACTAATTGTTTTAATTCCCACTTTTTTATGACTAATGCTGCTAGGCATATTTTTATGATTATTATGAATTCAGTTTTTTTCTTTTGAGAATTGCCTGTTTGAATCCTTGTTCCATTTTATATTTGGGATATCTACCTTTTTGATTGATTTAAAAAATCTCTTTAAATAATAGTTATTAAATCTTTACCTACATATAAGTTGTAAATATTTTTCTAGTTGTTGTTTGTGGTTTAACTTTGTTTATAGTAGTTTGGCATTCTATATGACAAAATTTTAATGTTAGTTTTTAGTCATTCAAACCTGTCACGATTTTAATTCTTAATGATTCAAACCTGTCAGTCTTTTCCCTTATGGCTTCTGGTCTGTGGTCTGCTTAGAAAGGCCTTTATAATCTTAAGATTAAAGGAATATTCTATTGTTTCTACAACACTTACTGTATCTGAATATTTAAATCTTTAATTCATCTGAGATTTGTTTTTGTGCAAAGTGTGAGGTAGAGTTTTTTTTCTCCAAGTGGATAGCCAATCATCCCAATACCATTTATTAAATGTATTTTCGTATTTTATTTTATTTTACAGAAATGAAGGAAAAACCCAAAGCAGAAGAACCAGAGATACCAGCAATTCCAAACGTTCCTCAAGAGATTCACTCAGAAAATGAAATTTATAGTTGTTTTGTTTTAACAATGTTCAACCATCATAGTTGTCCAACAAAATTCACATTTTAGTACATTATATGTGTGGTTTTTCTCAAAATATGGTAGAAGTCTCTACAATATTCATTAATATTTTAACAGTGGTTTTTCCCCCATATATAGACCATATCTGAAAGAGAGAACTAATGTGATTTTTCAGGCTCTACCACATAGACAACATCCTGCTAGTGTGTGTGTGTCTGTGTGCACGCCCATGAGTGCGCACGCGTGTGTATGTGTAGATATATTAGGGAGAGGATAGTGGTGGGAACAGGCTTAACAATTTTCCTGCCCTTAAGAATTAGTCAGATAAGGGCTTCCCTGGTGGCGTAGTGGTTGAGCGTCCGCCTGGCGATGCAGGGGACACGGGTTCGTGCCCTGGTCCGGGAAGATGCCGCGAAGCGGTTAGGCCCATGGCCGCTGAGCCTGCGTGTCCGGAGCTTGTGCTCTGCAACGGGAGAGGCCACAGCACTGAGAGGCCCGCGTACCGCAAAAAAAAAAAAAAAAAAAAAAAAAAAAAAGAAGAAGAATTAGTCAAATAAATGTTTGTTTTCAGGGGAAAATTACTGAGCCCTCCCTTTTCCCATTTTTAAGTCTGAACAATTAAAATTTGAGGAAGTATATAGTTTTCTTATAAACTTTGTTCAATTACTAATGTAACAATAGCATCAAAATCTTATTCAGGCTTCAGATGGCTTTTAACAATTTAACAATTTTAACAATTCTTATTCTGGGACTCCTTCAAAGATATTTTGGAGTGATGAATGTAGTTGTGTATTTGAATTTTGATTTTCTATTTTTACTTTTTATACATTGTAATTGTGCAAAATGTACATTAAATCATTATCACATGTTTGTGTGGACAGCATCATAGTAAGCACTGTGAGGGTTAGAAGACCTATAACACATAGTCCTTGCCCACTAGGAGTTTAATCTAGTCTTGTGGGGGAATAAAACAGAAAACAGATAATTACAAAAGAAAATAGTAATGCTAATGCCATTTGAATTAGAAGATACAACAGAGGGAATGCTCACTTTTTTGCTGGAGTGACCCGAAAAAATTACACGAGTGGAGCCTTGAAAGATGGAGAGGATTTGTAATATAGGTGAGGATAGCAGCATTATTGTATGTGACACAGAGAAGGGTGAATTAAAGACATGTTCAAGAGAACTGCAGGCAATCTACAGTTAATGCAGCGTCCATGTGGAATAGCAGGCTAGCAGGCTGAAAATTATTGTATTATTGGAGTGTATCGAATTTTGCTTACCTAACTAAGATGTATATTATTTACTTAGGTAATGGGGAACTAAGTAAGACTTTTGAACAAAGAGATGGCAGTTTTAGTATTTCAGGAATATTTATCTGGTGATAATGGTCAGGATTAACTGAAAATGACGAGAGACTGGGGGCAGGAGTAGAAACTATTCTGGGCAGGAAGATGTCTGAAAATCTACCCCGGTAAGATGTTACGGAAAAACCCGAACTAACTTTTTGGCCAATCTAATATTTTTGAGGGGATGTTTATTTTCAGTTTTCATTCTGTTATTACAGAGGACTCAAAATAAAGGAGACTTCTGCAAATGGTTCAGCAAGGGCACAACTATGCAAGCTCTCCATATAGGCACTGTGCTAGGTACTAGGCTAGAGTGAAGAACAAGAGAGGATCCCAGTCTCTCAAGCATTCATGGTGTAGAACAGTGGTTCTCAACCCTCACCATATATTAGAACCACTGGGGAAGATTTCAAAATCACAGTTGCCCAGGCACCTCCCCAGGGATTCTGATTCACCTATCTAGGGTGACATCAAGACATATTTATTTTTTTACATTGTTTTTTGCTCTAAATAATTTTGAGGAATAATTTTAGAATTATATAAAAGTTGTAAAGATAGTACAGAAGTTCCTATATAGCTCTCACCCAGTTTACCCTAATGTTACTATCTCATATAACCATGGCCCATTTATCAAAACTTAAGAAACTAAGATTGTTACATTACCATTAACTAAACTACAGATATTATTTGGATTTCATTAGTTTTTCTGCTAATGTCTTTTTTTCTGCTTCTGGATCCAATCTAGGCTACAACATTGCATTTAGAACAGTGGTCCCCAAACTTTTTGGCACCAGGGATGGGTTTCATGGAAGACAATTTTTCCGTGGAGGGCGGGGGATGGTTCAGGAGGTAATGGGAGCGACGGGGAGCTGCAGATGAAGCTTCGCTGGCTCGCCTGCCCACAGCTCACCTCCTGCTGTGCGGCCTGGTTCCCAACAGGCTGAGGACCAGTACCGGTCCATGGCCTGGGGGTTGGGGACCCCTGATTTAGAGTATTTTAATGGCTCTCCAGATGATTCTAATGTGCAGCTAGGGTTGAGGACCACTGGTATGGTGGGAGGTTACAATGCTATTTCCCTCCTATTTGCCACACCCTCTCCCACAATAAAATTTCCCCCCTCAGCATATATTAATTGAACAATGATTACTCATATCCCTTTGAATTACTCAAGTAACAGGAAATATTGAGGACAGCACACCATATGATAGTCCCTTACATCTGGATGGCACTTCAGAACTTGTACTTTCAAGCATACTCTTTAAAATTTGATCTGCACAAGAATCTTTGAAATAGGCTGGGCAGTGATTATCATTCCCATTTTACAGATGAGGGAATAACTGCAGAGAGGATGCGTACTCACCCAAAGTCTCATCTAACTTCCTCAGTGTTCTTTGTGATGGTTTTCAATCTTTGGAAATCTTGTCTAAATTTTACCTGCCAGGGTGGGTCAAGATTAGAGAAAAAAAGAGTAAACTGAAACCTCAAGTTCTAAAAGTGTTTCATTAAGATGAATCTTATGAGATTTGCATATGTACAATGTACAGGGGCACAAAGGTGAAAGAGATAAGGAAGTAGATGATTTGAAGAAATATAGTACATTAGAGGAAGAGGGGTCTTCTCTTTCTACCTTTTAGGATCCTTTCTGCTTGCCTTCTTATCCCACTCCCTATATAGACATACAAACTCTGCTCTCTCACTATTCTCATTCAAACACCAGTGTGTATCTAAAAATATTCCAGTTCTCTTCTTGGCTTAGAGCTTTGATGTCATAGAATTAAGGTTTTGCAAGAATCCATCTAGCCCTACTTTGTGCTACCCTCCACTCGTGGGTAGAATGGTTGTTCTTTAAAATCCATGAATCTTATGATATTAAATCTAATATGATGTGTGAGAAGATCCAAATCTTTAATTGATATTCAAAGGTATCCTTCACTCAAATGAAAGATTAAGAATCATTACACTGAGTAGTGTTTCTCAAAGTGTAGACAGATGACCACCTGCTTTGAATCATTCGGGTTTTTTTAAGGCAGATTCCTAGGTCCTAGCTCCAGAGAAAGGATTGTCTCATAAACTACAAATAATCGTATATAATGGTTATTTATATAATCATATATCCTCCAGACAGGATAATAGAAACTTCAAATCATATAATGAAAGGGCTACATATTTAAGTTCCTGTTTTCCATAAAGAGAAATTTTTCCTTTAAATGAAGTAGCAATCTACTTCATCAGTGTCTCCAATTCTGCTTTGCATTTCAGAGCTTGTCACACTTGGTAATATATTTTTGGCGTGATTATCATTATATATGTTATCTAAAGCCAGGAGGGAAAATACCTCATTTTCTACAGGAGTCTGTCCACAAATTAAGCGACTATCACTTTTAGCAACACCCCCATCTAGTGGCAATTTTCAGCTATTACGGCCTCAGTTTTACAACGTGTATAGTAGCTCAGTAGTTCTCAAACTTGTTCTTGTTTCATCAGCTGCCCAGAATTGTTCCCTCCTCGAAAAAGAATAATGGTATTCTTTTCCAAATTTTCACGTGGAAAAAAACTATCAGAGAACACGTAGGTGTATGAATTTCATCAATTTTTTAAGTTTTTGTTTTAAAACCCACAATCTTCTCTATTTTTGTCATGATTTTAAATGCACTGACACGCTACTGTTGGTTAAATTTAAACATGTTTTACATGCAGAAATTCTCTCACAAATAACCTGCAATAACTTGAAATGCATACCCTTTGGAACACTTCCTTTTCTCATGTATAAATTAAAATGTGTGCTGAATTTCGCAAAATGTCAAAACAAAAACCAAAAACCCATAATCTTCTCTTTAAATCTTTGGCCCCTTCTGATGGTTACTTTCTGCTAGTGGTCTATTAGTTCATGACAAATGAACAGATTTAGGAACAGCTTTTCATGGTTGTTGAAGCTTTTCAATCTGTGGAGTTTTACAGTTTTGAATAATTTATTTTGCAGGCAGAATGTCCCCCCTCCCCCCATGAAGCAACAGGATAAAATGCTCAGAAGTAGAATTATATATACAGAGAAACTTGATAAATACACAGGTGAGAGATGACGTTACAAGTAAGTGGGTAAAAGCCCAGGCTAGCGGTGCAGGGATAACTGGTCCTCGCATGGGATGAAAACTGACTCTTCTTGGCCCTCAACTTTTTAGAGCTACCCAGAAACGACTACAATCCCCTCAATGTGTATGGCATGTTGACTCAGTTTCATTCTCGCTTCATTTCTCATGAGGTATGGAGCACAGGAACAGTCCCCACTTCTTACCCGTTAATTTGGTGTGGGGCTACCCATCCATTAGATTTGAAATAAGGTTTACTTGGGGTTCCTTTCTGACAAAACATCGTTTTTCTTGTGGAAAAATGGGAGCATACAGAGAAGTATAAATGACCATCTGTGTATTCCCACCATTCAAGAATTAACGTTTAATAACATCTGATCATCTTGCTATGTGATAATTGTATATACATATTCTTTTTATTTAACAATTAGCGTCATGCACTGGATATGTAGGTTGCTTATTATTTCGAGAGAGACATCTTTATGCATAAATCTTCATCGACGTACCCCCCTTGGAAAGGGTGGTAACTTGGAGCTTCTGACTGCCCTGAAAGGGCGGGCAACTGCAAGGGGTGGGCGCGATGCAGCAGACACACGTTCAGAAGCGGAACGAGGGATCCAGGACCTAACAGCCACCTAGCGGTGGCCTCCGGCGCTGCCCGCCGCGCGCCGCACTTCTCCCGCACTACGCAGGCGCCATGCATGGAGACCGGAAGCGGAAGGCTTGAACGCGTTGGGTGGGCACCTGTGAGACCACTAGCCATGCGCGACGTGGAGGAGCCCGGCCCTCGACCCACAGCGACCTCGTGCGGGTGCGTAAAGCCGGCTCTGGAGACAGGTAACTTCTAAGAGGCTGAAGGTTCCGCACTCCGAAGAGCCCTAAGTGCAGGGAGCCGACTTCACTGCAGGCAGGGACGGCAAATGCGAGACCTAGAATGGACGTGGGTCGTTTTTCCTGATTATTGGAAGGCACGGGTCATGTGTTTAGGACACCACGTGATATGTCTTAGGCGAGCTGGATGACATCATCTCTCCTGTTCTGTTCTTGGTAGCTAAGGTGGCCTGGTCTTGGCGGAACAGCCACGTGCAGTGTAGCGGTCTTTGTCTTGGGGAGTTCTCACCCATAAATGAGAGATAGGATATATACAGCAGGTGTTAGGCCGATTCGGGATTAATGCCACAAGAGAGAAGCAACCTGTGCTGCAGGAAGTGTAGGAAATAGTTTTAAACTGGGCATTGAAAGATGGCATGAGTTTGTTTCTCTTTATTTTCACCCCTGTTTTTAGGGCAGAATATATTAACTTTAGAAATCCGAGGAAGCAAATTGAAAAAAAGATGAAAGTAGTCGGCCATAACCCAGAGAAAACCACTGTTAATATCTTGGTGTCTACTTTCCATAATAGTTTCAGTGCCTCACACTAGAAACATGAGGTGATATGCGACACCATTGTTTTATAATTTCAAAAAAATACTTAAGGACTTCCCTGGTGGCGCAGTGGTTAAGAATCCACCTGCCAGTGCAGGGGACACGGGTTCGAGCCCTGGTCCTGGAAGATTCCTACATGTTGCAGAGCAACTAAGCCTGTGCACCACAACTACTGAGCCTGCGCTCTAGAGCCTGCGAGCCACAACTGCTGAAGCCCTCGCACCTAGAGCCCGTGCTCCGCAGCAAGAGAAGCCACTGCAATGAGAAGCCTGTGCACCGCAATGAAGAGTTGCCCCGGCTCGCAGTAGCGAAGACCTAACTCAGCCAAAAGTAAATAAATAAATTTTAAAAAATAAAACAAAACCTTGATTTGAATCCTAGCTCTACATTTATTAAAAACAAAACAAAACTTAAGGTTCATGAAAATCTTTCCATGGCAATTAATAATGTTAATTTTGAGAAGTTGCACACTATTTTGTTTTATAGATGTGCTCTTATTTAACCAGTTCCCTATTGTTGGGCATTAAGGTTATTGCTGGTTTTCATTGTTCTAAATGAAAGTTTTGAAACTAAAATCTTTGTGTATGTTCTAAATGTTTAACTTGAATTTCTAAAAGGTATTGTTACGTGGTCAATGGTTGTGCCTGTTAAAAAAAATTGTTGCATGCTGCCAGATTATAGGTCTGATAGTTTTTTAAAAATTAATTAATTATTTATTTTTTGGGCTGCTTTGGGTCTTTGTTGTTGCACGTGGGCTTTCTCTAGTTGTGGCGAGTGGGCTACTCTTTGTTGCGGTGCGTGGACTTCTCATTGCGATGTCTTCTCGTTGCAGAGCACAATCTCTAGGCACGCAGGCTTCAGGAGTTGTGTCACGCAGGCTCAGTAGTTGTGGCACATGGGCTTAGTTGCTCTGTGGCATGTGGGATCTTCCCGGACCAGGGCTGGAGCCCGTGCCCGTGCATTGGCAGGCAGATTCTTAATCACTGAGCCACCACAGAAGCCCCAGGTCTGATATTTTGACTGGCAGGAAAGAGCAGGGCTCAGAGGTCTACAGAGCATGGGGTCCGGGATCCGTAAGTCAGAAGTGTTGGATGGGGGACTTCCCTGGTGGTCCATTGGTTAAGACTCTGTGGTCACAGTGCAGGGGGCCAGGGTTCGATCCCTGGTCAGGGAACTAGATCCCACATGCATGCCGCGACTAAGATCCCGCACGTGGCAACAAAGATCCCACATGCCACAACTAAGACCCGGCACAGCCAAATAATAAATAAATAAATAAACAAACGCAAGGAAGAGTAGCCCTCGCTCGCCGCAACTAGAGAAAAGCCTGTGCGCAGCAACGAAGACCCAACCCAGCCAAAAATAAAAAAATTTAAATTAAAAAAAAATATGACATCTGTTAATAGTGGGAAACAAAAAGAGAGTCGCGAGACGTAAGGAACTCAGAGTCCGGAGGACTGGGGTAGTGTGTTTTGAGGAGGGGAGGGACTGTCAGAGGGAAGACAGATTATAACAAGGGTAATTTAATAGTCCGGGCAAGAGGTGAAAAGGACCTGGACGTTTCTGTCTGCACAAGACTTGTTGATAAGACTTGTGTACAGAAAGCCTCTGCATTAATAACTTGTTGGTTTTTTAAAATTATATGGTTAGTAGTTGTAATATTGTTAAATTGAGGGAAAAGCCTGTGTAAGGTCTTTAAAAATTTCTCCTTGTGGGCTTCCCTGGTGGCGCAGTGGTTGAGAGTCCGCCTGCAGATGCAGGGGACGCGGGTTCGTGCCCCGGTCCGGGAGGATCCCACATGCCGCGGAGCGGCTGGGCCCGTGAGCCATGGCCGCTGAGCCTGCATGTCCGGAGCCTGTGCTCCGCAAC
>NC_041222.1:25972434-25980531 GCF_002837175.3 Physeter macrocephalus
GAGGCCCACGTACCACAAAAAAAAAAAAAAAAAAAAAAAAAAAAAAAAAAAATCTCTCCTTGTTGAGCACCTTCTGTTGTACTAGGTACTTTACATATTTTAGTCATCTTTCCAAGATAGGATGATTATTCTTGTTTTATAGATGAGAAAACTGGATTTAGAGAGGTAAGCAGTTTTGCCCAAGGTCACACAGCTAGTGTTACGGCCCTGTGTTGTTTTTGTCCTTTTTCTCTTTTCATACCAGCCATAGGCCCCAGGGAAACTTCTCCCTCTTTCCATGTGGTTCTCATGCCAGTACTACTCTGGCATACCTGTGCTCTCCCTATTCTGCATGTATGTAAGGCAGTTTGATTTAATTGTTGATTTACTTGTCCACTCTGTCAATGTACTGCACACCTTGATGGTGAGAACTGGTTCTTGTTTATGCCTGTTCCCAGGCACTCAGCACAGTGCTTACCAAATGGTAGGTGCTTAATGTTTTCTTTTTGTTTGTATTTTGAGATATGAGGCAAGAGGAAGAAGATCAGAATTCCCTTGGGTGGACGTTCTCAGGCCTCCACTTCAAGGAGAGCATTCAAGCAGAATTTATATTTGGAAATTATTGAGCATTTATATTTCATAGCATTTAATATCCCAAGAACCGGGGCATAGAGAATAAATAAGTTCCAGACGTATTAGAATATGGTTAAGTTCCGACATTTATTAGATGGATATTTGATATGTTGAGAGTGGTCCCAAACATTTGAGAGTGACATAGCTGAGGGACTCCTTCCAATGTAGTTCGTTCAGTTCATTGCTTACCCAGTATTATCTTGCTTATGTTCTTATAGAGGTGAACAAACAGGGTTGGAATAAATCTAATTGGTTACAACTTATATTTATCATAGCATATGTATAGCCTGTGAAAAACAGGTATAGACTGATTCAATGAAGTGATAGCTCAAGTTAGTTATAAACTTGTAGACCCCCAATCAGATAGTCAAAGGCAAAAGTCTTTGATCATTACTACAGATATGACATTTCCCATGATATTGAAGCATATTACGCGGAGCGGCTGGGCCCGTGAGCCATGGCCGCTGAGCCTGCGCGTCCGGAGCCTGTGCTCTGCAACAGGGACTCCTTCCAATGTAGTTCGTTCAGTTCATTGCTTACCCAGTATTATCTTGCTTATGTTCTTATAGAGGTGAACAAACAGGGTTGGAATAAATCTAATTGGTTACAACTTATATTTATCATAGCATATGTATAGCCTGTGAAAAACAGGTATAGACTGATTCAATGAAGTGATAGCTCAAGTTAGTTATAAACTTGTAGACCCCCAATCAGATAGTCAAAGGCAAAAGTCTTTGATCATTACTACAGATATGACATTTCCCATGATATTGAAGCATATTACGCGGAGCGGCTGGGCCCGTGAGCCATGGCCGCTGAGCCTGCGCGTCCGGAGCCTGTGCTCTGCAACGGGAGAGGCCACAGCAGAGGAAGGCCCGCATACCACAAAAAAAAAAAAAAAAAAAAGAAGCATATTGTGAGTTTCTCTCAATCAACTGTTAACTCCACTGTGATAAGAGTTCTTGTTTTGTATTTTTTTCCCCAAACTTAGCACAATGTCTGGCAATTGTAGACACTTGGAAAGTGTTTGTTAAATAAAACAGAACATAACTGACTAGGGTAGGAGCCCTTTTTGGCCATTTTTCTTCATGATATTTTTATGAACACCAGAGAATTGTTTGACTTCAGTTCCTTCATCTTTAAGATGTTTACTATATCAATTCCACAGAGCATAGGTGAAGGTTTAAAAAAAAGAGTGCCTGTAAACGTAGTTGGAAAAAAATTTAAAGTCATCAAAAACCTACGCAGTGTCGATGGATCTTAGAATCATAATATTGAGAGAGATAAAGGAAGTCTGAGAAGATACCAGTTTTTATAGAACTCAAAGACAAAATAAATAAAATGTTGTTTAAGCATACATATGCATGTGATAAAATCATATTTAAGAAAAGAAATGAATGATAAAGACCACATTCAGTCTCTTGTTTATCTCAGGGGAAAGGTAGGGAGAGAGGCAACATAAAAAGATGCAAGTTGTTGGTAAAGCACTAGTTTTTGGGCTGGGTGGTGGTACACAGGATTTCATTTTAACATTATACTTTATTATATATATGTTGCATGTCATATTTTATATGTATCACGTAATTTAGTTTTTATAAGTGAAAAGTCATGAAAGGTGCTATGAAGGACAGGCCTATAGTCTCACTGCCCACCTGTGCTGATAGGATAGATTTAATGGAAACCGGGAATAAAATGACGTTCTAGAATGTCTTTATATCATCTCTTAAAAGAAGCTAATACAGCCTTCATGAAATGTGAAAAAAAAAGTTATCTATAAATTCAAAATGCTAGTTGATACCTTCTACTTTAAAACTATATTGATGTTGCCTGGCCAGTTTTTTCTTCTTTTGAGTTACTGGTTTAAAACATTTAAAAATGATTTGTGATTATTGTAAAATTTTCAAATATTATAGAAATTACAGAGTTAAATATAAAAATAATCCAACAATCCCTCCACCAGTTTTTTTTTTAACTCACAGTTCCATCTTTATTACTTCTAATAAAAGATACTAGAACGATACTTTTGTCTCTTCCTTGGTATTTGTCTACTGTATTAACTTCGACCATCCCAATAGAAGAATGTGCCAATAAATTATTGATGACTTTTTATTCTTGCCTGTATGGTGCAATGATACCAATATCAGAGGGATTACAACCAGCCTAAACAGAAAAGAACACAATTTAAAGTCTCCACCAGTTTTAACCAATGTTAAAATTTTGGTGAATATCCTTCTAGATAGCTTTCTAGACATACACATGTACATGTTTAGTTAGGTAAATACATAAAATTTTCATAAATAGGATTATGTTACACACATTCTTCTTTCACTTTTTCACTTTCCATTTTAATCAGTTTAGACTTACATAATCCTTTTCTCCATGTAGCATGAATTTTTAAAGTACCTATCCTCTTGTAGGCAAGTACTAGACAATGAGAACGTAGCAGTCAGTAAGACAGAAAAACTCCTGCCCACATGGAGTTTACATGCTAGTGGGGCAGAGAGCTGCTGGAGCAAGCCTAACCTGAAATCTATACTACCTCTAGATATTTTAGTACTGTGATCCCATACACTCCCTTTATTGCTTAATTAAACTAGTTTGTTTCGTGTGTTCTCTTGTTTTCAATTGAAAGCATTTTTACCTATATATAGTCTCTGTCTCCTTATCTTTCATTATTCTTTGCCTTGTATTTTCACACTCCAGCCAATCAAAATGACTTGTTCCCTGCTTATGCTATAAAATTTCTCATTTAACTTTGTGCAGCTTATTCCCTCTGTTTGAAATACCCTCTTAGCCCTAACCAAGGTCACATAGCATAGTAATGGTAGCATAGAATTTGAATTATAGTCATAGCAGGTCTTCTAAAAATGAATTTTCCCTTTCATTCTTTCTTTCTTAGACCAATACTCTTTCCAGTTTATTATCTAAAGGGATGTATTGATAACAATGATATATGTAATGATAAGGATATTTATATGTATTTTTGAATGCTATAAGAATCTTATAGTTGCATAACATCTAATAGATTTTAAAACTATGAAATCGATGCATTAAAGAAAACATGTCTTCCTACATCTTTGCTTGACCTTTTCATTAATGATTTCTTATCTAATTTTCTTCTGTAGGGAATCTTTTAACTGAGCCAATTGGTTACTTGGAATCCTGTTTCTCGGCCAAGAATGGTACTCCAAGGCAGCCATCCATTTGTAGCCATTCACGGGCTTGTTTGAGGATTAGAAAAAGCATCTTTAATAATCCTGAACATTCCTTGCTGGGCTTAGAACAGTTTTCTCATGTTTGGTAAGTTGTTTTATAGTTAGAAATGGTACTTTGGACCATAACTTGCCCTTGAGTAAAGTACTCCAGTTGGAGGCAACCCTGGAGACTGCCATCCAGACCACCCTTGTCTATTGCATGGGATTTTTGTACTATATTCATGCATGTGATTGTCTGCATAACTTGGACACCCTCGAGGAAGCTTGGGATCCACTGAGGGGCACATTCCATCTGCAGTTGGTTCCAGTTTTGTTGAATGACTTCTGTTGAGCTGAAATCTGTAGACCTTCTCAATTCTGTCCATGGGTCATTATTCTGTCCTCTAGACCACGGGTCAGCAAGCTATGGCCTGTGGACCAAACCCATCGCATCTTCTGTTTTTGTAAGTAAGTTTATGGGAACATAACCACGTGCATTCATTTATGTGGTGGCCGTGGCTACTTTTGTGTTACAACAGCAGAGTTGAATTATTATAGCAGAGACTCGTTGACTTGCAAACCCTAAAATATTTACCTCCTGGTCCTTTATAGAAAAAGTTTGTGGACCCTGCTCTAGACCCATGAAGTATTGTTTATTCAGGTGCTTGACAAAAGCCAGTTAAGGTCCTAGCATGTGCCAGTCATTGTGTTACGGGCAGTGGATATAGAGATAAGACTGTCTTCTTTCAAAAAACGGGAATGATATTACTCTTTTTTCCCCCACTGATTACATTTTAGTACCATTAGAAGCATTCTTTCTGTTTTAATTTGTGGGGATTAAAGTTTTTTTCTCCCTCAAATCATTATGATAGATTAACTGTGTTCTTTTCTTACTCAGTGGTTTGGTTTATTTTCAATAGGATTTTGTTTGTTTTTCACAAAAATGGTCATTTGAGCTGTAAGGCAAAAGTGCAGCCTCCTAGGCTGAATGGTGTGAAGACTGGCGTTTTCTCTACAAGGAGCCCACATCGTCCCAATGCGATAGGACTGACCCTAGCCAAACTGGAAAAGGTAGAAGGTAATTTGTACTTTTACCATTTTTTCCTTAACCTAAAGAAGTCTTATAAAATCAACATAGGATTCAGCACTGGCTGTTATTGAGACAAGTACCAATGGTGTTAGCCCCTGTGAACCACCAGACATTGAAGAAAATGAAACGATTAAAAGAATGTCAGCATTGAAACACTTTGGAATAAGCTCTCATAGGATGCTCAGAGTTAGTTTATGTCATTATATTTATCAGAAGTTACTAAATTATTTAAAAGTAACTCAAGATTTTATAATCATTAAATGAGTAACCATATTTTTTCTGACTTGGGATGCAGTAAATATAAAATGATCTAAAAATAATTGGAGGGGCTTCCCTGGTGGCGCAGTGGTTGAGAGTCTGCCTGCCGATGCAGGGGACGCGGGTTCGTGCCCCGGTCCGGGAGGATCCCACATGCCGCGGAGCGGCTGGGCCCGTGAGCCATGGCCGCTGAGCCTGCGCGTCCGGAGCCTGTGCTCCGCAACGGGAGAGGCCACAACAGTGAGAGGCCCACGTACCGCAAAAATAAATAAATAAATAAAAATAAAATAAAAATAATTGGACACTCTCAAAATTTAACGCACAGTAACTGGTTGCACATGCATATATGGTCAGCACATCTGACCACAGGGTGGTGGATCATTTCTTCCTTGCAGCCCCGAGGAAATGAACGTGCATCGTGGCTGCAGTGCCGCTGTCCACTGTGATGTGAGGCAGAGGGTCTGGGATGAATACACCATAGGTTGAACATCTGTCAGATTGTGGGAGAACCTGTGTAGAATACCAGATTAGATTTAACTACGTGTTCATATATAAACACGTTATTGAGCTGTTCATTTTTGCAAGCCTCCCATTCTTGAATCCCTTGGACCTGATCTGATCAGCACATTTGGGTGTGCTGGGTAACACACAACTTGGGTAACAGTACTGGAACGTTTTATGATCGTTCGTGCAACCCACACTTATTTTCTGAGCACTGAATATGTGCCAACCATTGTTCTAGGTGCTGGGGATATAGTGGCAAGCAGATTAGATAAAAATCCCAGCCCTACAGAGGATCTTAGCATTCTAATGGGGAAGATCAAATCAGAAAGGTGAAAGGCAAACACAGTAGCACTGTAGACACTCTTAAAAATAAGCGTTATGAAGATGACTAGTGTTTGTGTGGTGCTTTGCAGTTTATAAAGAGTGTTCATGTATAGTATCTCACAGTGGCTCATGGGTTTGATAAGGTAGCAGTCTCCATGTTATGGATGAGGGCACTGAGGCTCTTTGATGTTTGATAATTTACCCAATAGCATCCAGCCAGGGGGTTGTCTGACTTGAAATCCCACGAACTCTCACCTGTGCCCCAGTGCTTTTCTTTCTTTTGCAGACATTATTAGGCATAATGTATCACTTAGAAAGTCCAAAATCTTCCTTCCAAAGTTCCAGGTTCATTCACAATAAGTATGTTTTAGAAATCAGAGTCCTTTGTTAGTCATGTTTTTCTCAAATGGAGATCGGATCAAATGTGATCACATGCAGTTTTTGATTCTCACTGGGCCAGTTTTCCAAGGTTCAAGTTAGTAGACTTTGCCCCAGTAGAAGGAACTGAACAGCAGCTGTATAAGTGGGACAACAGGGGACCTTTCCTTAATATTTGGTAATGGTGACTTATGTTCTGTTTAATTTTTTTTTTTTTTGGCTGCGTTGGGTCTTTGTTGCTGTGCGCGGGCTTTCTGTAGTTGCAACGAGCAGAGTTTCTCATTGCCTCTCGTGTGGTGGAGCATGGGCTCTAGGCACGCGGGCTTTAGTAGTTGCAGCACGTGGGCTCAGTAGTTGCGGCACTTGGGCTCTAGAGCCTGTGGGCTTCAGTAGTTGTGGCGTGTGGGCTCAGTAGTTGTGGCTCGTGGGTTTTAGAGCGTAGGCTCAGTAGTTGTGGCACACAGACTT
The DNA here is from genome assembly GCF_002837175.3 of Physeter macrocephalus. Classification (NCBI taxonomy): domain Eukaryota; kingdom Metazoa; phylum Chordata; class Mammalia; order Artiodactyla; family Physeteridae; genus Physeter; species Physeter macrocephalus. The sequence goes on from NC_041222.1 coordinate 25,979,263, forward strand.
AGTTGCTCAGCAGCATGTGGGATCTTCCCAGACCAGGGATCAAACCCGTGTCCCCTGCATTGGCAGGCGGGTTCTTAACCACTGCGCCACAAGGAAGTGCCTGTTTAATTATTCAGTGGAGTATTAGATTTCTGTTGCTGTGTAACAAATTACCATGCACTATCAGTTTAAACAGCACACATGTATTATGTGTTTAAAACATTACAATGTTTCTATAGGTTAGGAGTATGGGCACAGCTTAGCTGGGTCCTCACTTAGGAGTCTCACCAAGCTGCACTGAAGTGGAATGAGTTCTTTTCTGGAGGTTTGACTGTAGAAGAATCTATTTCCAAGCCCACTCTGGTCATAGGCAGAATTCACTTCCTTGCAGTTGTGGTTCTGAGGGTCCTGGCCTCTTGCTGGTTGTTGGCTGGTGGCTGCCCCTAGCTCCTAGAGGTGGTCCCCAGTGCCTAGAGACCTCTCGCAGTGCCTTGCCGCACGGGGTTTCCCAGCTAGGCTGCTTGCTTCTTCAAGCCCACAGGGAGAGTCTCTCAAGTGAATCTGCCAGCAAACACAGGAGTCTTAGATAACATAACGTCACTGAAGTGGTATCAAGTCATACTCAAGAAGAGGGGATTATACACCAGGAGGTGACATCATGGGGCCACCTTAGACTCTGTTTGACACACTGGAAACCATCATCAGCCCCACAGAGATATATTGAGGACTCTGATGTGTCTGGAACAGAGTTAGAAGCCCCCAGTGATGCAAAGATGAGATGGCCCCACCTAGTGCTCGAGGACCTACTTACTGTCTAGGGGGAGAGACTCTAAGCAGGTCATTGCTAGACCATGTGACGAGGGCTCCAGGAGAGGTTCGGGCACAGGTACCTCTGTGGAACCCAGAGGAAAGAATGCTTATGTTTGGAAGAGCCAGAAAGGCTCTGTAAAGGAGGTGTTACGTGAGAGCCTTGAAGAGCAAGTAGGAGTTTGACAGATAAAGAAGAGAATGGGTTTCTAGGTAGAAAGAAAACTGTATGTTGGCACCAGGTATAAGAGGGCCTGGTGGGCTTCCCTGGTGGTGCAGTGGTTGGGAGTCCGCCTGCCGATGCAGGGGACGCGGGTTCGTGCCCCGGTCTGGGAAGATCCCACATGCCATGGAGCGGCTGGGCTCGTGAGCCGTGGCCACTGAGCCTGCGTGTCCGGAGCCTGTGCTCCGTGGGGGGAGAGGCCACAGCAGTGAGAGGCCCGCGTATCGCAAAAAAAAAAAAAAAAAAAAAAGAGGGCCTGG
>NC_041222.1:25980571-26054124 GCF_002837175.3 Physeter macrocephalus
GTTGGGAGTCCGCCTGCCGATGCAGGGGATGCGGGTTCGTGCCCCGGTCTGGGAAGATCCCACATGCCATGGAGCGGCTGGGCTCGTGAGCCGTGGCCACTGAGCCTGCGTGTCCGGAGCCTGTGCTCCGTGGGGGGAGAGGCCACAGCAGTGAGAGGCCCGCGTATCGCAAAAAAAAAAAAAAAAAAAAAAAAAGAGGGCCTGGTGCGTAAGAGAATTGTGAGTAAGCTTGGTGGGGTTTAAGCAGACGGTGTTGATTCTCCAGTTGTTTGCACTGTTCTTCATTGTTAGTATTTCTAAGAGGATGTTTTTCACATTATAGGTGGAGCCATATACCTTTCTGGAATTGACATGATTCATGGCACACCTGTACTAGACATAAAGCCCTACATAGCTGATTATGACTCGCCACAAAATTTGATTGAGCCTTTAGGGGACTTTAATTTACAGAATAACCAATGTAAACCAAAAACCGTGTCCCATTGTGATGGCAAGACTGATAGCTGTGACCAGCAACAGCTCTCAGGGTACGAGGAACCACAGCTCTACAGTTGCACTAAGGAGAAACCTAAATGTCCTGAAGATAGAACTTCGGGAGAAAACAACGCAAAACATGACAACTCAGCAAAAATCCAGCAAAGCTCACCTGAGCCCAGGGAGAGAGCAGCAGATTTGAGTGAAGAATCAGGAAGTTGTCCGAGTCCTAGGGTAGCAGAAGAGCAAAGTGGCCCATGTTGCCTGGAGAAGAGGTTTTCAGAGGAACAAGCAGACAGCAGGCTGAGGAGAGGGGAAGAAGCAGTGGTCGCACAAGGACACAGCACGGAGATGCCGCCCGAGGCTCTTCCCTGCCCTTTCAAGGCGGCTGGTGCAGCCCACCGCAGTGCGGTCCCTGCCTGGGTGAAAGAGGCTCCTGTGACCACCTTGGGAGTCCGGTTTACTCCTCACGCAGAGATGGACCTTGAGCACCTCACCTCAGGTGAACCAGGTACTTTCCATTTCTTGTTTCTGAATGAGAGATGAGCTTTTACTTGGAGATTTAGGCAAACTTGCTATTTCTGAGGGCAGTTTTATATAGAGTATTTGTGATTATGACTTGTAAAGAAATGTAGAAGTATAAAATCGTACTTGGGCAATGTCATCATCTGATGGCTTTCAATCAGCAACTGTTTGTTCAGCACAGTGAGTGCCGGGCACTCAGTCAAGTGTTCACTGAGAACGGCTGCTGCCCAGGAATTGGGCCTCTTTGCGTGTGGCAGTAGCTCTTGGAGTTCTCAAACAGCATTCGGAAGCTAAATTGTGCTTGCTCTGTACCTATGTAGATTGAGTTTTTTCATCTGTTTCACTATCTGAGTAGAGAAGTGTCTCATCTTGTTTTACCTATTGGGTGATGGATAGCTCGACCTCTGTCACAGAGGCCAGGAGTAAGAAGGAAAGAGTGTGTTAGCACAGAAATTGTCCCCATAAGGTCCCAGCACTAGAGGCATGCACTTCACTGCAGAAGAGAGAGGCCACAGGGCTTTTAACTTGGAGCCTGTTTACTCTAATACATGGTTGTTAACAAACATTGTTATCTGGTTTTTCCAGCCCACAAGCAGATTCCAAGCAGCTGTCCAGAGTGAAGGAGAGGCCCATTAAAAAGTGGGTGCGGTGATTCCTGTAAGAAGTAGCCAGTTAGTTGCCCAGGAGATGTCAGATGTCAGATTTCACCTGCCCCTGGGTGGTTGTGCTCATTCTTTCCTAAGGCTTTATGTTTAAACAGAACATTTGATTTTTAAATCAATCTCTTTATTTTTAAAGTTTTGTTTATGAAAGTTGTTTAATCACTGTGTACAGTTCATGGGAAGAGGAAGGTCAGTTTTTTTTTTTTGTGGGTGGGGTGCGTCCCACACCACGGCTTGTGGGATCTTAGTTCACTCCTAAGGCTTTATGTTTAAACAGAACATTTGATTTTTAAATCAATCTCTTTATTTTTAAAGTTTTGTTTATGAAAGTTGTTTAATCACTGTGTACAGTTCATGGGAAGAGGAAGGTCGGTTTTTTTTTGTGGGGAGTGGGGTGCGTCCCACACGGCTTGTGGGATCTTAGTTCACTGACCAGGTATTGAACCCTCGCCCTCAGCAGTGAAAGCGTGGAGTCATCGCCACTGGACCGCCAGGGGAATCCCCAAGTTGTGTTCTTCTTATTGCAGGTATTGGTCAGGCTTCGTTTAAATATTTTCAGTCAGCGGAGGAAGCAAGGTGTGCCATCGAGGCTGTGCTGTCAGCTGACCCTCGGTCTGTATATCGACGGAAACTCTGCCAGGATCGTCTTTTCTACTTTACAGTAGACATAGCACATGTCACGTGCTGGTTTGGTGATGGCTTTGCAGAGGTCTTAAGGATCAAGCCGGCTTCTGAGCCTGTTCAGATGAGTGACCCTGCAGAGTCCTTGGTGTCTCTGGGATCGTGAGTAGCCTCCATCGAGTCTCTAAGACAGCCTGATTGACTTCGGTATGGCTGTTGGATTTTCTGTACAAGCTAATGATGTGCCTTCTTTGCAGAAAGAAGCAACACTTTGTGATCTTACTGCTTTGATTGATTTGGGTTGTTCAGAATATTTATCTGAAAAACATGTATTTTAATAAACTAAGAGATACAGAATTTGGAGAAATCGCCATATCATGATCGTTTTTGATCAGTTAATATTGAAGAATCCAAAGGTGATGCTTTATCAGTGTTTTCTGAAAGAAGTCAGTTCTTCTTGGCACTTGATAAAACTGGGCAGAAGCTGGGGGGATGTGTTGAACAATTCATGTTGGTTTTTTTGTCTGAAAAAGCCTGACCTCTCTGTTTTATTCTAAATCAAACTGAGTTATGATATCTTAAGAAACTAACAAATCAAAACCAAGTAGTTATAAAGATCTTTAGAGATTAAACCCCTGTGTTTCAGAGACTTTGCCACACACACACGCATGCACACACGCACACACACGTATGTGTAATATTTAATCCTGATTTCAAAATTAGAGGCTCTAAGATTTCTTTGGATGCCTTTGTATCAGAAAAGAAAGTCACTCTGAGAAGTCCAAGAAAATAACTTAATTACTGGTTTATTTCTTATTTATTCTATGACTGTTTACTGAGAACTATTGTGAGTTAGGTTTTGGTGATAGAATGAGATGAACAGGATGCAATTCTTGTTGCAGGTCATAGTTGTGGAGTAAGAAGACACAAACACATTGTTGTATTACAGTTAGAGTAATTAAGTCCATACATGATTCCTGTGTAAGCACCACATGGGAAGCAGTTGTAAGAATGTATTGCCTATAGGTGACTTTAAAGATGTGATCCCAGATAACTGAAGATTTATGATCAGTGTAACCAAATTAGGCACCTGTCAACATGACGTAGGCTTTCCTAATCGCAACTGTAAATCTTAATAGCTGCTTGATCATGGTTTTGAAATGATCCCTGCTGCCTGTGGATACTTGCACAGAGTCATTTGTGGCTGATGACACTGCACTCCTGAAACAAACTGGGTTTTATTTGAGGTTACTTAGAACCTCTTGGGGAAGTAAATTTAATTCGACTTTTAAAAGCTTTATATTTCTAGATAATTACAGATTCATAGGAAGTTGCAAAAAATAGGGCACAGGTCCCGTGTACCCTTTACCTAGCTTCTTCCCATGGTAACATCTTACATAACTATGGTATGATGTTAAAACTAGGAAGTTGACATTGGTACAATCCACCCTTTATTTTGATTTTGAATTCTTTTCTCTTAAAATTACTTTGAGACTGAGTCAGGTCTTGAAGCACAAAATGCTGATATTTAATATGGAAAAAATAACTTAGGACCATACCAACCAGCCTTCTAGCAAGAGGACTGTTCTGTTGTTTGGGGTTTTAATATACATTCTCAGGATTTTAAAACTAAAATCCTAAATATAATCCAGCTTAGTTTTCTACCAGCTCACCAGTCTTTTCATTATACCCAGTGTTTGGCCCTCTCCCCCTGCTTAAACCCCTCGGTGATGACCCTTCACGCCTGCCCTGTGTAGCTCATTATTAAAGTGTTCTTCCTTTATATGAGATCAGATCTGTTCTCTGATAACTCCACCCTCTGGCCAGGCCACATAGGGTAAAGCTGATCAGGCTCCCATGTTTTCTTCAGCTCTTTCTCATATAATGTGTTCTTGAGCCTCACCCCACCCTCAATCCTTGAGTCCCCCATGTGAGCTTTTGTCTCTAGGCAAGTAAGTGTCGTATTGTGAGGAAATTTGTATCTCTGGGTTACGAACTTCCATCCCTCAGCAAGAAAAATCATTTGAAGTAAATCTACCATTCCTTTTCATCTTGGAAACTTTTTCAAAAGAAAGGGACACAAATGACATCCACCTTAGAGTTTAGCCTTTGCTTTTTGGTGCCTGTTTGCGGAGCCCTGATAGCTGATTATTTTCTCTAGCTTGGAGATAAACTCCAGGAGTTCAAGCTGTTTAGGTAATTCTGGCTTTCGGCCCACCTGCCCCAGCTTTTCAGAACAGTAACTTCCACAAGAAACGCTGATACTTGTCAGTCACATATAGGAAGAGATTAGAAGGATGAGTGCCATTTATTACATTTTAAAATTGTAGCCTGGCTTAAGGAGGGGGATGGATTATTCCAGCATGCGGAGGCTGTGAACAACCAGGTAGACTCATTAGCTAAACCCATGAGCCATGTGTTTGTCAAGCTCTTGTTGGCAGTTTTCTTTTTATTATACAGTCCCAAAGGAGGCAGATGAGGGCTCAGCAATAATGAAATGTGCATCAGTTACTGAACTTTTAGCACATCCTGGGCACTGGGCTACATGCTCTCCCTACATTGACCAGAGGTTAAGCGACGTGTTCAGGCTCACACAGCTGGTCAGCCAAGCATCGAGGATTTCAGCCCACCCGCCTGGTCCCAGAGTTGGCTCCCTTCTTAGCTTGGCGCTCCTGCCTCCCCCAGTGCAGGTGCAGATGCTCAGCCAACCATGCTGCTTTATTTGAAGCAGCTCCATATGCTGCATAAGCACAGGAGGCTTCACTTAGAGTGATGCTGATGGAAATCTAATCACTAAATGAAGAACCCGGAGAGGAATAAAGGCAGAGATGTCCACTCCCACTACATCTGCTTGGAACCTCCTGGGAAGCAGCATGGGAGATGTGGAGAGCACTGAGGCTGGCCTCAGAAAGTTCAAGCACTCTTTCTGCTCTGCCCTGTGCTTGCTGTGTGCCCGTGGGCGAGTCACTGAGCCCATCTCCACCTCCCTGACCTTACAGAGTTGTTGTTACAAGGATAATGCTTGGGAAAGTATTTTCTAAACTCTTCCATGGTCTGTAACTTAGGTCATTTTTTTATTGTGCCTGTCATCATCATCAACAGCCTTTCTCTGTCACTCTGCTCTGGCTTACCTGGCTGGACAAGCAGACTCAGGAGAATCAAGGGGTCCCTACAATCCAATGTATGGAAGGTCTTGTTTTATTATCATTACAGAATTTTTTTTTTTTAAAACAACTTCTTTTAGCAAGTTATAGGACGTTTTGGTAAGGGAGCTGTCACAAAGTGCCCCACCTTAAGGACCCAGTTGACATTTTGCCACCTGCCCCCCCGGATTTCCCTCCTGAGGTTGCACAAGTACCAGGAACCGCCTTCACTGCCCATGTACACAGTCCCCAGCTCAGTCCCTTTCTCACGCACGATCCTCTTTAGTACCCTTTCTCTCTCACCTTCTTTCCTGATTCCAGCCCAGATATTTCAGGGTAGTCTGCATTTCTTTTATTTATTTATTTATTTAGCTTTTTTTTTTTTCTTTTTTTGCATTTCTTTTATAAGAAAATAGAATTAATCATGATGTGAAATTATTAAGGTAAGTTCTACCTCTGTGACAGAGAAGAGGCAAGTTGTAAGGATTTTAACAGCTCAATGAAATATAATACGGATTTTTGGTCATTGTTAAAAATAAGGTTCGTCATCTGGGTAGCCACCAAACGACTCTCCAGCATCCTCTCTGATCTGCTCTCTGCCCCCTCTCTGCCTCTGTGGGTTCCAGGAAGTGGGACTCACAGAGGACTCAAGGTTTAGGTCAGTGCATGTGACTGTGAGTGACAAGCACAAGAAAAGCCTTTCCAATACCCACAGTGATGGCAGGGGGTGGGGGGCAAAAACTCAGCGGTACCCTCTCTGTTTTCTGATGGAGGGGGCTACTTGGCCTATGAACTCAAGCCACACAGACCAATCAACTTTGAGTCCATGTATGTTTATGTTGTGCTGACAAAAACGGGTTGGATGTAATACAGGGTTTCCTACTTTTTCTACCTTGTAGATAACTTGAGAAGTCTATTCAGATTCTTCACTAATTCTTCATGCAGTTCAAGATGTGTAAAACTTTTTTATTCAGTGTTAACTAATTTTATTTTTAAAAATCACCACATGCTAAACACTGAAGAAGTCTAATAATTCTTCACAGTGGTATAGATGTTATAGTTTACAAAGCCATTTAAAATACGTTGACTCATTTGGTATCTTGGCAACATTTTGGGTGGATTTTGCTTCTGTGCACTAAGCTGGGAACCTAACTGCTATTTAGAACAGGGCTCAGCAGACTGTAGTCTGAAGGCCAAGTTTGGCCCACAGCCTGTTTTTGTATCACCTAGGAGCTAAGATTGGTCTTTATATTTTTAAAAGGTTGTAAACAAAAGCAAACAGCCCCCAAAGCTGAACCAGTGACAGAATATGGCATGCAAAACTGAAGATTTTACCATCTGGCCCTTTACAGAAGAAGTTTATGGACCCTGATTTAGAACATTATTTCTCTGAAAAGGTGTTGTGAGTTCCAGAAAGCTTATTTACAAAATAGGTTTTTGGGTTATTGCATGCTTTTAGGTCATGGACTCTCTAAATCCTTTTGAAAGGATTTAGTCATGTAGCCATGTGAGAAAACTCACCAATACAACATAAGTAGTAAAGTATGTGTTATGATGTTCTATTCATACATGTCAAATGAGGTTATACAAATCCATGTTTATACATATGTAGAAAACTTCTAGAACGATAAGTACAAGTATGCTAACAATGGTTGCTTGGGGGCGGGGGCATGTTCTCTGGGGACTTATTGGGGAAGGGAACTTTTCACTTTATTCTCTTCAGTATGCTGTGGATTTTTTTCTAATCATGAGCACATGTTATTTTTATAGGTGGAACATAAGGAGAGTTAAATGTCCTAACTTAAATAAGTTCGATTTTTATAAATATGTAACTTTGTCCTCGCATCCCCCCCGCCCAAATCTGGTAAATATAGTTAGAGACATTTTTTCCTGGAGCATCACATGTGGATCACAGAAACAGAAATCACCCAGGTCACACTTCAGCTGTGGAGCTGAGCCAGTTTGGAGCAGGTAAACTGGCTGGGCCTGGGCAGCTTGTCCCGGAGGATGCACCGGCTTTTTCTGTTCTTCCCAGACAGGGTTTTGGATAAGGCATTGGGCCTCCAGGCAGAAGACAGGCGCCTGTGCGGGATGGTGTTGCTGGTAGAGGGCTGAGCTGCTGAGAGCGCCTTAGCGCCGTACTCGCCAAATCTGTGCAGTTCGTCCAGGCCAGACAAAGGGATGGGTCTCTGCTTGCAGGATCATTTCACTCGTCAGCTTCTCCCACTGGTTCTCTGTCTGCTTGCATTTAGTGAGCTCACAGGCCATTTGAATGCTGGGGATTGCTCTCCCTGGATCCCCAGGGCTGGCCCTTACTCACTGTCACAATGGGAACTCTGAGCTCAGTCAGCAGGAAAGGAGAGGCTTGGAGCTGGGGATCGGCTATTCCCACTGGGTCAGGGGACTGTGCTGAGATGGAGGTGGGGCAGACTAGGAAGAAGGGCAGGCTGGCACGGTCGCGGGTGGCAGAGCTGAGCCTGTGTTGGCGGTGGAGTAGGGCTGTCAACAGATTGGAGGCTCAGGCTCTGCCTGGGTTGGGGAGGAGTCGAGGTCAGAGAACTGGCAGAGCCAAGGCAGGACCGAGTCCCAGAGGGGTTAGGCTGGTTATCCAGGGACCTCAGGGACTTCAAGTCAGCGACCCCCTCATATCAGAGCTAGAGATTTCTCTTCCTTAGTTCTTTGCCCAATATCCTATCTTTGCCAAGATAAAAGGTCATATTCAAAGGTACCTTCAATCTAGGAGGACAACATGAGTAAGAAGTGCTTGCAAACGACGAGGCAAGGAGAAATCAAGTGACATAAAATGGATTGATTAGTGAAGCCATGCACAGAATATCCGCTGGGTCCTCAGGTGGGAGGAGCTTGGTCATCAGAGCTTGCCCTCTCTTCCTCTTGGGAATCCTACTACCACACAAACAAGGCTGAGTTAGCCTGCTTGAGATCATGGCTGAGTCTCAGCTGACACTGAACCAGTCACCAGACATATAAGTGAAGCCATCCTGTATCATCCAGCTGTATCTGAGTTGGCCTAGATGGCCAGTCAACACAAAGAATCATGAGGGGGAAAAAATGTTTATTTTAAGCCACTAATTTTGGGATGATTTGCTATAAAACAAAAGCTAGCTTATACATTTAGCTACCACACTCTTGAGCAGTGGAAAGTGAGTTTATTTAACAGGAGGGGTTAACATGACAAAATCCTTAAATGATAAAGGGGTTTTTAGGGCAGGATGGATTTTTGTGATGAAAGTCATGAAAAAATAGTAATAAATAATAGCTAACATTTATTAAGCACTTCAGGTTAGGTACGGAGCTAAGAGTTTTAATTAACATGGATTATCTCATTATGAGGAAAGATACTGTTATTTCCATTATACAGTTGAGAAGCTGAGGATCAAGGACATTAAATTACTCTACAAGGTCTCATGGTTAGAAAGGGGGAAGACATAGGATGTAAATCCTGAGTCTGTCAAACTGCAGAACCAACATTTTTTTATATTGATTTTGAAACTTAAAAAAAATTATTGGTTGCGCTGGGTCTTTGTTGCTGCAGGCGGGCTCCTTAGTTGCAGCTCGCAGCCTCCTTTGTTGCGGCATGCGAACTGTTAGTTGCGGCACGCATGTGGGATCTAGTTCCCTGACGGGGATTGAACCCGGGCCCCCTGCATTGGGAGCACAGAGTCTTATCCACTGCGCCACCAGGGAAGTCCCAGAACCAACATTCTTAAACACTAATAACTCTAGGGTTTCCAGCCTAGGAGAATCTACAAATGGCTATTCCATAAATTCAAATGGAAGAGCTATGAAGTGGAACTAAAACTGAGTTGACCAGGGAACTGAGGGGGAACTGAGTTCCCCTCAAATCACATCTCTGATTTCTGGATAAACATGGAGTGAACCCATGCATTTGTTTCTGTTGCTTGCTAAAATCCCAATAAATTGAAGCAAAAAGAGCAAATTAAACCCAAAGCAGGAATCAATGAAACAGAACATTTTAAATAAATCAAGAAAACCAAAAGCTGGTTATTTCAGATTAACTTGATAAACTTCTGGCCAGACTGATTAGAAAAAAAGAAAAAACCAATTAACAGTATCAGGGAAGAGAGGTGACACCTCTATTAATTATACTGATATTTAAAAGGAATATTATGAACAACTTTGTGTCAATAAATTTTAAAAACTTAGATGAAATGAATAAAAAATATGAATATACAAATTACCAGAAGTCACTAAAGAAGAAATAAATAACTTGAAGAGCCTTTATTAAAGAAATTGGAATTATAGTTAAAAACCTCTCACAGAAAACTTCAGGTGCAGATGACTTCCCTGGTGAATTCTATCAAACAAGGAAGAAAAAAGAATTATAAATAAACTCTTAAAATATTGGAAAGGGAATACTTTCCAGTTCATTTTATGAATGCAACATTACCATGACACCAAAACCAGACAAAAATATTACAAGAAAGAAAACTACAGACCAATATCTCTTATTTGCAAAAATTCTAAAGAAAATTTTACGAAGTTTAATCCAACAACATATTAAGGGATAATATATCATGACCAAGTATGATTTATCCCAGGAATGTGGAGTTGGTTTCCTATTAAATAAATCAACATAATTCATCCTATTTACAAACTGAAAAAAATGCTATGTTCATTTCAATAGATGCTGAGAAAGCATTTGACCAAATATAATATCCATTCCTGGTAAAAAAAAAAAAAAACAACAACAACTCAGAAAACCAGGAATAGAAAGAAGGGAAATTCCTCAATCTGATAAAGGCCATCTACAAAAAAACCTACAGCCAGCATCATATTTAGTGGTGAAAGACTGAATACTTTCCAACCTAAGATCAAGAACAAGGCAAAGATGTCTATGCGTACCATTTCTATTCAATATTGTACTGGAGGTACTAGCTAATGCAGTAAGGCAAGAAAAAGAAAAAGCACATGGACTGGAAAGGGAGACATAATTTTCCTTATTTACAGATGATATGTCTATGTAGAAAATCCTAAAGAGTCAATAGAAAAAGCCACTCGAACTAATAAGTTTAACAAAGTTATGGAATATAAGGTCAAAAAACAAAAATTAATTTTATCTCTATATATTAGCAATGAACAATTGGAAACTTAAAAATAGCATTCATGTAAAAATATGAAATAGGGATAAAATTTATCAAGATATGTATAATAGCTGTACAAGGAAGATTAAAGAACATTGCCAAGGGAAATTGAAGAAGGTCTAAGTACATGGAGAGATCTACAATGTTGTGAATTGAAGGGCATGGTGTTATTTAAGATGTCAACTCTCCTCAAATTGATTTATAGATTTAAGGAAATGGAGTAGGCGGACTCTCTGAGGCAAGGAGCACTTCAATGGGAAAATCCTGAGGCTGGCTCTGCATCTCTACCTCCAGTATGAGCCTCAGTCCATGAGCAAGCTGCTCTTTTAAGGCTTGGCCATTGCAGATCTTGGGCAACCAACACTCCTCGTGGGGGAGGGAGATTCCTTGGTCACTGGACCCCTTGACCGCACAGACAGCCATTTAGTTTCTCTGCGTCTTCCAGCTCACAGGCTCTCAGAACATCTTCCAGTTGTGGCTCAGGAGCTGCAGTCATCTTGAACTTCTTCCCTGGACTTTTTGGCCTTTGAAGGAATCCCTAAATTAATCCCCAACATCCTTTTCCTAAAGTGGAAAGAAGACGCTCGCCTCCAGACCCTCTCCTCCCTGTTCTCTACCTCTGGGGTACTGCTCCTCTGTGACTGGAGTCTGTTGGGACATGACTCCACTGTCATCCCTTGGGTCATGTCCTGCCATTGTTTGACTTGGAGTGACTCTGGACTGCCTCTTTTGTCCCCCATACATTCCCACTCAGCCGCAGTTTGTCCATGATGATGGGTGTGAGGAGCCAAAAAGTTTGTCCTTCTCCTCAGACTGAAGGTCCTGTGTGAACGATAACCAACATCTCAGGGCTGTCTGGCCTTCCTTGTTTACAGCTGAGGAACCGGGAGAGGACTACCCAAGATGGGGACTGAACTTTTGTGATCAGCTTCTCTCCTGACCTGCCGAAGGGTTTCTTTCAAAGAGCTAAGCAACCTCGGCTTAGCCATCTCTGAAACATGGGTGGCTGAGAGAGGAAAGTGGACTGAGGAAGGGGCCATGATTGAGTCTCTATCAGCTAAACGGTTTTATGGATTCAAGGAGCTTGAGAGGTAAGCTCTACCTTTGCTGTACCCCAAACTATATAATCTGGGCTTCTAGTGCTTGTCTAATGCCTAGATCAAGGAAGCAAAGCTTCTAAGAGGTATTCAGGCAGTGTTCCTGATTCACTGAAGGTGCTGAATTTCCAGTTTCCAAGTGGCCATAAGACTCCCCAGGAGGGCAGTGTATAGGTGGCAACAAGCCATGAACTACACACACCTACAGGGCTCCTGCTGGAGACATCTACCCAAGTTCTTGTCCAAATGAATCTTTAGGGTGTTTTCCAGTTGCCTCTGGTCTAGGTTCTCTGTTGAGCCCCCTGAGTGACATACCAGGTCACTTTCTGTCTCCTCAGTGTCAGACCCTAGACTCCTCACAGGATAGCTTTCTAAATACCTGGGTTATTTGGGGCTCTTCCTCAGGCTATGCACCAGACTCTTTGTGGGTCACTTTGCCTGTCCCTTCACATGGAAATTTCCTGATTGCCTCAATGTCATGTGGCCTAGATTCTTCCTTGCTGCTTTGGCCCCTACCACAGAGGGCTGTGAAGGTTCATGTTTGCCCTTTGGCCAAGAATTCCCTGCTAGTTTGCCCTGAGGCTGTATCTGTGCCAGGTGGGCCCAGTGTTGGATGAAGCTCTTTCAAAGGTGGTGCTCCAGCTGCCGCCAGATCTCATTGATAATAGGAAATTCTCTAGCAAGGATGGAGCCTGGTACTTAGGACAGAGAGGCCATGTTGCACTGAGGAACGTTGGGAGCTAGAGGATGAAAGGTTTCCTGAGTTCTTTGGACCGGAAAGAGTTCCAGCTGCTTCTGGAATAAGTGCCAGTCTCGGGGTTGAATTTCTTTTGGGATGAGAGACTGTACTTCATCCTGGGGTTCAGAGAAGGACACTCCACAGGCCCTATCTGGGGCGACAGAATGGGAGAGAGGTTGAAGGTGGGCCTGAGTTAGGGGCTGGGATTGGGGCAGGGTTCAAGATCAGAGGGGGCTGGGGCTGGGGCTGCAATGGAGATATTTTAGCCTGAATATGGACTGGGCCCATTAGGGAATCCACTGAATAAGGCAAAGGGAGACACTAGTGGGGGGTCAGCCACCCAAGACCAGGACAGTAGCCCCAGGGACTCACTATGCAGAGAGGGGACACCCTGGAAGAGCTGGCTCCACTTCTTCTGCAAAGAGTCCCCTCAAGTTTTGGGGTTTGGGAACTGACGAGGACTGCAGCTGCTCTGGTTTGTCTATGACGCTCCACAAGGCTTGGGAGCCTGTGGTGTCCTGTGTGTCTGCAAGAGACTAAAGTAGTCCCAGCCCTGATGTGATTCCATCCTTTGCGGCTGTTCTCCAGAACAGTAGTCGTTTATCTCCGTCCGCTTTCTCTCCCACCTAAGGGCATGCCACCAACCCATGGAAGATTCAATGGACATGGACATGAGCCCCCTGAGGCCTCAGAACTATCTTTTCGGTTGTGAACTAAAGGCCGACAAAGATTATCACTTTAAGGTGGAAAATGATGAAAATGAGCACCAATTATCTTTCAGAACGCTCTGTTTAGGGGCTGGCGCAAAGGATGAATTGCACATTGTTGGAGCAGAGGCAATGAATTGTGAAGGCAGTCCAATTTAAGTAACACTGGCAGCTTCAAAGATGTCTGTACAGCCAATGGTTTCCCTTGGGGGTTTTGAAATAACACCACCTGTGGTCTGACGGTTGAAGTGTGGTTCAGGGCCTGTGCATTATTAGTGGACAGTGCTTAGTAGCTGTGGAGGAAGATGCAGAGTCAGAAGATGAAGAGGAGGAGGATGTGACACTCCTAAGTATATCTGGAAAGTCTTCTGCCCCTGGAAGTGGTAGCAAGTTTCCACGGAAAAAAGTAAAACTTGCTGCTGATGAAGATGACGATGATGATGCAGATGACGATGACTTTGATGATGAGGAAGCTGAAGAAAAAGCTCCAGTAAAGAAATCTGTACAAGGTACGCCAGCCAAAAATGCACAAAAATCAAACCAGAATGGAAAAGACTCAAAACCATCAACACCAAGATCAAAAGGTCAAGAATCCTTCAAAAAACAGGAAAAGACTGCTAAAACACGGAAAGGACCTAGCTCTGTAGAAGACATTAAAGCAAAAATGCAAGCAAGTATAGAAAAAGGTGGTCCCCTTCCCAAAGTGGAAGCCAAGTTCATCAATTATGTGAAGAATTGTTTCTGGATGGCTAGTCAAGATCTCTGGCAGTGGAGGAAGTCTCTTTAAGAAAATAGTTTAGGGACTTCCCTGGTGGTACAGTGGTTAAGAGTCCGCTTGCCAATGCAGGGGACACAGGTTCAAGCCCTGGTCCGGGAAGATCCCACATGCAGCGGAGCAACTAAGCCCATGCGCCACAACTATTGAGCTTGTGCTCTAGAGCCCGCGAGCCACAACTACTGAGGCTGCGTGCCACAACTACTGAAGCCCATGCGCCTAGAGCCCATGCTCTGCAACAGAGAAGCCACCACAATGAGAAACCCACGCTCCGCAATGAAGAGTAGCCCACGCTCACGACAACTAGAGAAAGCCCGCACACAGCAACAAAGACCCAACGCAGCCAAAAATAGATAGATAGATAGATGATAGATAGATAGAAAGAAAATAGTTGATATCTGGCTGTCCTTTTTATAGTGAAGAGTGAGAACTTTCCCTACCGTGTCTGATAAATATTGTCCAGGTTCCATTGCCTGGAACAACAACAATGTGTTGTCCAAAATGCATGTTTAGTTTTTAAAGATGGAACTCCACCCTTTGCTTGGTTATGATAGGACATAGTAGTAGTGGTGGTCAGACAAATGGAAATGGTGGGGAGACAAAAATATACATGTGAAATAAACTTAGTATTTTAATAAAGTAAAAAAAAAAGTTCTAGAAGATTTCATTGGTAGTCTGCCTCAGTTGCTTAGGAAGTGTCCCTTCTCCTTTTCTCTCTGCTCCATAATTTGGAAATGCACTCTTTTTGTGACTTGTATCTCCTGGAACTCCTGCAGATCAGGGCTGAGGAGGAGAAGCTACCTCCTCAGTGCACCTGCTTGCCAAGTCCCGCAGAGACAGGCCTCTGAGGGAGGGGAGGGCTCAGGCAGAGGAGCTGTGGAAGGCAAAGGGACACAGAGGAAGCAGCAGCTTCCTCAAACTCCCCAGACATCAGAAGATCAGCTTCTACAGTCACTCTATCGTGATCCTCCTAGCAGGGATCTTGCTGCAAACTGTCCTCATCAAGAAGCTTGCCCAGATGGCTGCAAAAGACAGGATGTACAAGCTTCAGCTGGGAGCAGAATGAGGCTAGGAGGGCCCAGCAAGCCTGGCAGGAGTCACGTTCCCTACGTCACTGACTTCATGTTGCTTCTTTTATTCCTCATTGAGGGATTTCTTTCACATTCCCTTCCCTATAGGATTACCCTCTCATGTCAACCTCGGCTGCACGGGGGCCCTGCAGTCACAGAGGCCGTGCTAGGAAGAGGGGGAAGGAAAGAAGGAGAAGATCTTCATCAATACCTGCTTTTCCAAAGAGCAAACAGGTCCCATGTCACGTGCGCTCCTTTCTGGAAAACTCTCCAAGCTGGGAAAGCAGGAGACTTGGTCACATGTGGTGAAGGTAGGAGCAAAGGATCTTATAGGAGGCTGAGCAAAACTGTCCTCTGGGGGGTGCTCTTGGGAGACTAGACTCCAAGATCCCCAAGCATTAGTACACAAGGTCAAACAGTCAGTGACAACAATAGACAGGCTCAAGGATGGAATAACATTTTATACTTTATCCCATCTAATCCTCATAACCACGCTGTGAGGGATGAAGGTTAAGTGTATCTCAAGGAGGAATCTGAGCCTTAGGAAAATTAAACAATTTGTCCCAAATCAGGGCCCAAAAGGTCTGCCTCCAGATATCCTTTCCACTGCGTCTCACACTGCCACCTAGTGGGCAAGACCCACAGGCCCGCTCCACCATTCTTCCATTCCCATGGATGGGCCTAGCAGGGAACTGGAGAAGTGTTCTTGGTTCTGACTTCTTCCTATGACTCTCCCTGCTGAGAGCTTTGTTTTCTAAGAGGGATGAGCTCTAGCAGCTGACATCCTTAGAGACTGTGGATGTGGACCTGGGTCTTACGGAAAGGAGAGGTTAAGGTTAACCCTTGAGAGCTCTGGACTGAATAGGCAGAACCTTACCTACCAAATGCTCCCTCTTTGCTCCTCTTCTTCCCTGCATTGATGCTGCAAAACAAAAAAGGAATGAGGGGCTTGGCCTCAATTCTTATTCTCCTCTCTAGGCAGATCATAATTCACGAATAAATCTTTCTACTTTGCATTAACAGAGTTCTAATTTACTTCTCTTTTATTCATTTATAAAGTGATATAAATAATAAAAATATTATTTTCTTGAAAACCTTACAGAAAGGTCTTCTGTGTGGGATCCACAGTTGATGTTCTTCAGTTAGTAAATTGACCTCTCCTGAGGAAGGGGACAAAATCTCAGATAGGATTTGCTCCAGAAGGTGAGGTTCTGCTCCATGAGGACAGCACTGGGGCTCCAGCATCTGATTAGAAGCTTTCAGAGGCTCAGCATTGCTCTTCAGCCCTAACACAGAGGAAAGGCTTGGCCAAGACACCTGGATGGGGGGTGGGGCTGGGGAATGACTGATGAACCAGCGTTGAGGACTCCGTTCTTCAGTTTTTCTGAACTCTCTTAATAATCCAAGTCCATAGCCCCTGAATTGCGTGATTGGGTTTTTTTCCCAGACCTCGCTACAACACCAAACAGATGATCTGTGGGTATTGGATAAAGGCCCTAGACGTTATACTCTAGCCCCTCCCTGCCCGCAAAGATGATATTCTCTTCTTTCCTCAGAGTTCCCATCTCAGTTGTCTCTCGGGGCCAACATAATTTAGAAAACTGGGAAGAGGGACAGGAAAAAAATAAAACTCAGTTACTGCTGGGGGCTCATCTTCAGTTTCTCTAGGGTGGTGGTGGTGGGCTGAGGGGACAAAGAGTGTAGGTGGACTATAGCCTCTCAGCCGAGCAGGTGCCTCACCGCTTTCTAAGTCCCTCTACCCTCTTCTCTGGGCCTTTTTTATTCTCTACTCCATCTTTTCATCATATCACATATATATCTTATGCTATTTCCTGTTTCTTCTGCCTAAAACCTAGATATTAACTGAGTCCTTCTTTACCCCTGGGAGATCTCAACTTGAATCTCACCAGTTCCACAGCTTTTGAAACTCTGAAGTTCTCCTGTAATTTTTTGTTCATTTCCAGGGATTTACGCTGAAGTCTTTAACTCCAGCTTCTCCGCATAATCTGTTTCTGCCTTTGCATCAACACAGACATACAACTCATCCCTGTCCCCTTCAACATTGCCAGAAAAATCCATTTTCATATAAAAGAATTAGTGAGCAATGCAGCCTTTTTAAAAGAGAGTGTGGGAGTGACCCGAGGGAGAGAGGCCCATGGCATACACCATGGTAAACAACTTAAAAATCCTCTCTGATTAATTCCTTTTCTCCGAAGTCCCTTTTGTGTTGCTGTGCCCCTAAGGGCTCTCAACTCTCCCTAATTCACCCCTGCAGTGTCCCACCCTGCTGGTCCTGGTTCCTCTCTCCGGTCTCCCAGGCGCCTCCCCTTTCCCCAGCATTGTAATGCTTCTCCTTTATTACACAGAGCAATTCCCCTGTCCTAAAGCCCTGCCCCAACCTGCACATTCAAACTCATCCTGGTTTGAAGAGTAGGAGAGGCCTTCTCTTTAAGCTATTCCAACTTTTAAAGAGAGCAGTTGGCGTTATATATGAAAATATACTTTATTAATTTTGACATGCCTATGGTTACTTCTTCTATGAAGGATTTCTTGATTTTTCTATCTACTTTTTATATTTCTACCAAACTCTCTATTGAAATCTCATTTTTTTTTTCATTTGAGATCAGGCGTTTCATGTAACTCTTCAAATTTGCTATTTGTTTTACAGCTTTACTGAGGTACAGCTGTTTAAAATGTACAATTTGATGAGTTTTGACGTATAAATATACCAGTGAAACCACCACAACAATCAAGAAGTTGAGAAAATCAACCAATTTTCTATAAAACAAGTAAGTTCCAGTCAAGAAGTCCAACTGATAAACCATAGTATATATTCCCATACTGGTAGATTCATATGAGGTTGAGCAGGTGTGACCCTGCAGAGGCCAGAGGTGCAGAGATGGGAAGCACAAAGTTATACAGTGGACATTGGGACTGACGGTTAGTGGGGCCACTGCTGCTTCCACCCCTTGGTTCCCAGGCCGTCTATCCTTCCTGCTGGGGCACACACACCTATAGGGGGTCTCTGATTTAACAAATGCACTGCATCCTGAAGAATGGCACTCTATTCTTACAGAGTGCCTAGTACATTGGTTGTGCCTTTAGAAGGGCATTTCAGCATTCTGTGAGGCTGGCCGCCTCCAGGTGCATTATGTGATATCAAGCTGTGCATCCCACAACCATGGGCTATTCCCATACCTTGTTTACTGGTCATATGCTGTGCTTGGTTGGATTCCATGCCTATGGATTGGGCAAGTCTCATGACCATAGGGGGTCAAAAGTAATAGGATGAAGATAATGGGAATCGTCTTGAGAAAACAGAGGGTGTCAGTGTACAATAATAGGCAAGATGAGTGGTAAAGCAAAGGGAAATAAAAAGGATTCTGTAGAACCAGAAAGTAAATTTTGTTCTGTCATCTTGGATAGAAGCTAACTACTTCCAAAGTCTGCAAATTTTGGAAAATTCCTAAGAACTCTCACTCTGAGGTCTAATGGAATGGATGGCTTGTAGTCCGGAGAACGTGATGTATGTCTTTTCAGTTGGCAAACACGTATCCAAGGATTAACACTTCGGAGTTTCATGCTATGTCAATTGTTAATAGTGGCTGATGAGACCCTTTCTATTGAGGCTCAAGGGCAGTTTTCCTCTGATGCCTTTCCCAGATATCAAGCCTCCATATTTCAGATCATGCAGAGGCTACGTAGGTGGGTGTTTTGGAAATTGCTAAAAACAAAGACAAAAAAAAAAGTTTCAGCTACTACCTTTCCTTCTTGTATGCCCGTTTCTTTCACAAATCTCCCCAAGGCGGGGAGTGGGGGCGAGCCATTTCTTAATCATATCTGTCTTCCTTCTTCTTCTCCAGAGATCCACAAAGGGCGGGTGCAGGTAAATATTTAGAAAAAGACGTTGAATTGCATGGCATCGTGCCCGCTTTACTAGCAGTGGGCTCGCTCTCAGCCAGCCGCTGCTCGTTCTTTCCGCGTGTCCAGCCTGGTGGATCTGTGCCGTGGCATGCACTGCCTCAGTCCTGAGAGCCTGGCCACATTCCAGGGCAGGACTCACTGCTTGATGAAGCCAGAGGAATGCCTGCAGCAGATGAGCACGTCCCCAGCCAGGGTGCGAACGGTAGTGAAATCACTGCCGCTTCCTGTGAGGGGTCAAGTGCCATGACCCCAACAGGAAGATGCTCGTTATTAGAAATAGATTTTCCAGAATGCAGAGCCCTTGCATCTTACTCTATCCAGGGTCATCACCATTGGAGGGTCGCTTTTTTCTCTTCCTTTGACTTCCAACATCGTGAGACTGCATTTGTAAGGAAAGGTTTTCTTGTAGCCTCACTTGCTCAACAGTGGAATGGGCCGCCATGGGGAGTTTGAGTTCCCTGCCTGGGGTGCCGGATACCATCTTGGCAGAGAAGTGTGGAGGTGGGGAAGAGGACTCCCAGCCCCCAAGAGGCTATGAGTCTCTGGTGCCCATTGTCCCTAGGATGCTGCCAGAGGTACGCAGTCTGATGCAGATTTTGCTATGCAGCTTTGAGGTTAGTGATGCAAGTTCATTGAGTAGAAAACGTGGCTGGTGAGATGGACCCCAGGCTGCTGCTTGGGCTCCAAGGGCCTGACTCATGCCTCACAGCCCCTGCCAGCATTTCAGAGGGAAGCAACGTTGTCTCTCCTTCCTCTTCCTCCGCTCATCCCGTCAAGGTGGGTGGCTGGTCGTCAGCCCTCCTCTCCTTGATTCCACACAACGCCCCTGGGAAACCTCAGCCACACCCCTGGCTTCAACCCCTGCCTCTGTGATGATAAATCCTAATGCTGTGTCTCCAGCCTTGACCTCATCCCTTAGCGAACAGACCCACGTAACCGGCAATTTATCGGACATCTTCATATCGTCTCTCCTACATCTCAAACTCGATGTGTCCCAAACTAAGATGTTTTCTCCTGCCTTCAAACCTGACAACCCTCACCGAGCCAGCCACCCCATACAGGAACCTTCCTCCACCTCCCTCTCAAGTCCGCTTCTCCCTTGTGTCCACAGCCTATGTGTTCCACCCTACAGTGCCTCTTTTTATCAGCCTTTTTTATTCCAGTTCTGTTGCCACTGATTTCATTATCTCTTTCCTGGGCTTTATTGCATGGCCTCGTGGCTGGGGTCTTTGTCCCAGCTCCCTCTTTTCTAAGCACCACACTATATGTTAGGTGGGTCTGTAAATGGACAAAACAACTTTAGAAAACTAGCACTGTCTATTCAAGTAGACATATGCATACCCTATGACCCAACAATTCCACTCCTAGATATGTACACAACAGATGGATAAAAGCACCCATAAAAGCACCAGAAGTCATGTGCAAGAAGGTTTATAGCCCAAAACTGGAAACTAAATGATGCCCATTAATAATTGTGATACCTTCATACAATGGGATATTAACATAAAGATAACTAACAAACTACTTTTATGTATAGCAACATGGATGAGTCTTGAAAACATTGCCTTGAGTGAAAGAAGCCAAATGCAAGAAAATAGGGGAAAATAATTTATGGTGTTAAAATCAGGATAGTGCTCTCTCGTGATTGGGTAGTTGCTGAAAGGGGGCCAAAAGGGATTTCTGGAGTTTTTAGTAATGATTTCTTTGTTTAGCTGGGTGCTATTTACATAGGTGTGGTCAGTTTGTGAAAATGTTTGCACTTTTCTATATGTATGCTATCCTTCAATAAAAAGTTTACTAACACCCTCCCACCCACCTACACACCAAAACAAAATTCCTTCCATGTTCCTCATAACCAGCAGAAACACTTCCAAACCCTGGCAGTACATTCAGTGTTCTCTGTGGTATGACCCAGGGCATCTCCTTCCCGTCTATGGCATATGTGCCATCTACACTAGGTCACGCCCCGTTCTCCTTGCACATCTCTGTGCCCTTGCTTTTGTAGTTCCTTCAGCCTGGAATTCCTCTCTCTATCTGTCCCTATGCTGCAAGTGCCATCTCTGCGAGGCCTCCCTTGATTTCTCAGGCCAAACAGATCTCTCCTGGGCTTGCATTCCCATGGCATGCTGCTTTTCCCTCTCTCAGGGCCCTTAGCTCTCTCTGCTTACACATGTTTCCTTGACTTGTGGTAAACCTCTGAGGTAGTAGGAACAGTGTCTCCTTCACCTTTGTAAAATTTCCTGGAGTCAGTGCTGTGCTTGCTACAGTGCTTGAGCTAACGAATATTGAATGCGTGCTCTGAGTTAAGCCTCAGAGCTGCAGTCTGCGTGCTCTGAGTTAAGCCTCGCTGCCGGAAAGCCAAGACATCCAGCTTGCCTGCAAAAAGCTTTTGCCAAGAGCCAAGTCCCTTTGCAAGTAAGCACATCTTGCCGTCCTTTATTTGCTGCTGACAGCCGAGAGCAGATGTAAATGTGTTGTGCAGCATTGTGGGCGTGTCCAATTAGACTCGGTGAGACTGAGCAGCCCCACTAACATGAATGAGCCATGCAAATATGTGGTTAATGACCATGTAGCTCCGTGTCAATTCTTAATCTCAGATAATTAGTAGATAGATAATTGGTGGAAGAATGGGAGGTGCTGATGGATGTCCCATCACTTGGGTGAAGCTAATGATCCTCTATGGATTAAGACCCACCCTCTGTAAGTGTTGATGGCTTCTATTTGAAATGCTCCTTTTGAAAGGGCCTAGATCCAAAAGAGGTGTCAGGAACTCCAGAGTGGGGCATTAGCATCAGTACTAATTACCTGGGTTGCTTCCATGGAAGGTGGGTGGATGGGCCCCATTGCCACCAGCCTAGTGCAGGCAGCTCAGAGTCCTGTACTGCCCCTGACCTGGTGGGTAATCTTGAGTAGGTCCTTTCTCCTTTCTTGGTTTTGCTATTTGTCTAATGGCAAAGGGTGGAAGGAATGGGGTGGACATGCTGACTCGAGAACGCATTGTAGACAAGAGTCTCCCTGCTCTGCTCCTTCTTGGCTATGTCAGAGGCATGGTTAGTTGACCTGGATGTCAGGGTTCTGTGAAGGGGACGTTCTGGGGGTGAAAGCAGACATCTAAGATGTGTGCTGACAGTATCTTACTGTGTGCATGGTGACCCTGGAGTTGCATATCCTGACAGGCCTGGGTTCAACAACTTTTACGTGTAACATTTAACAAACCATTCATGCTCAAGAGAATGGAACTTAAAGGAAGCTTTGCCATGGAACTGCGTGTAGAGGAATGAACACTCAACTAGAAGTCAGGAGGCTAGTTGTTGTTTTTTTTTTGCGGTACGCGGGCCTCTCACTGTTGTGGCCTCTCCCGTTGCGGAGCACAGGCTCCGGACACGCGGGCTCAGTGGCCATGGCTCATGGGCCTAGCCGCTCCGCGGCATGTGGGATCCTCCCGGACCGGGGCACGAACCCACGTCCCCTGCATCGGCAGGCGGACTCTCAACCACTGCACCACCAGGGAAGCCCTGAAAGTGTTATTATTATAAAGTGACCCACATTATCTCTAGTGAGGTTTGGTTTGTTTGTTTGTTTGGGGCCATAAAAGATTTTGTCTGATATTATCACAGCTCCACAGGGTTTATGTTATTAACCTGATGTGTTTTTTTGTCTCTCACTGTGGCTTATGGGATCTTAGTTCCCCAACCAGGGACTGAACCTGGGGCCACGGCAGTGAAAGCGTGGAGTCCTAACCACTGGACCACCAGGAAACTCCCTAACCTGATTTATTTTTATGTCAAAACTTAATACTTTTAAATAATTGTAGATTCACTTTTAAGAAATACAGAATTCCCTGGTTGGGGAACTAAGATCCCACAAGGCAAGCGGCAGAGCCAAAAAAAAAAAAAAAGCAAAGAAAAAAGAAATAAGAGAGATCCTATGTACCCTTTACTCAATTTCCCCCAATAGTAACATCTTATAAAACAATAGTATAATAACACAACTAGGATAGCAATGTTCATATACTCAAGATACAGAACATGCCAATCACCACAAGGATCTCTCCTGTTTCCTTTTATATTCACACCCACTTCACTCCCAACTGCACTCTCCTTAACCCTTGGCAGTCTCTGAGCTGTTGTTCTCCATTACTATAATTTTCTCATTTCAAGAATGTTATATAAATGGAATCATACAGCATGTTACCTATTGGAATTGGCTTTTTTCACTCAGCATAATTCTCTGGAGGTTATTCCAAGTTGTTGTGTGTATTGGTAATTTATTCCTTCTTATGGCTAAGTATTATTCCACGATACAGGTGTACCAAAGTTTAACTATTTACCCATTGAAAGACATCTGTTTTTTTTTCAGAAGTTTCGCTATTACGAATAAGCTTCTATAAATATTCATGTACAGGTTTTAGTGTGAACATAATCTTTATTTCTCTGGGATAAATGCCCAGGAGTGCAATTGCTGAGTCACATGGTTGTTACATGTTTAGCTTTATACGAAACTGTCAAACTGTTTTCTAGAGTGGCAGTACTATTTTACATTCCTGTCAGCATTTTATGAATGATCCAGTTTCTTTGACTCCTTGCCAGCATTTGGTGTTGTCGCTGTTTTTTTTTTATTATAGTCATTGTGATAGGTATGCAGTGATATTTCATTGTGGTTTTAATTTGCATTTCCCTAATGGCTAGTGATGTTGAACATCTTTTCCTGTGTTTATTTGCCATCTAAGTATCCTCTTTGGTGCAATATCTCTTTTGTCCATTTTCTAGTTGGATTGTTTGTTTTCTTACTGTTGAGTTTGAGAGTTGTCTATATATTCTACATATGAATCTTTTGTCAAATATGTGATTTGAAAATATTTTCTTCTGGTTTGTGGCTTGTCTTTTCTTCCTTCTAACAGGATCTTTCCTAGACAAATGTTTTTAACTTTAACAAAGTCCTATTTAGCAATTTTTTTTCTCTTATGCATTGTGCTTTGATGTCAAGTCTAAGAAGTTTTTGCTTGCCTAGTCCTGCATCCCAAAGATTTTCTCCCATGTTTTTTTTCTAAAAGTTCTGTAGTTTTACATTTTATGTTTAAGTCCATTATCCATTTGAAGTTAATTTTTGCATAAAGTATGAGATTTAGGTTGAGGGGTTTTTTTGTGTTTTTTTGTTTTTTTTTTTGTTTTTTGACTGTGGGTGTCCAGTTGCTCCAGCACCATTTGTTGAAAAGGGTATCTTTCCTCTGTTGGATTGCTTTTGCACCTTTGTCAAAAATCAGTTGGTTATTTATGTGTGGGTCTATTTTGGGGTTCTCTGTTCTTTCTTATGGATCTGTGTGTCTGTCCCTCTACCAATACCATACAGTCTTGATTACTGTAGTATATAAGAAGTCTCAAAATTGGGTAAATGATTCCCCTCACTGCAATGGACTAAATGTTTGTGTCCCTTCAAAATTCAGATGTTGAAATCCTAATTCCCAATGTGAGAGTATTAGGGGATAGAGCCTTTGGGAGGTGATTAGGTCATGAGGGTAGAGCCCTCATGAATGAAATTAGTGTCCTTATAAAAGGACCCCAGGGAACTCTCTTGTCCTCTTTCCACCATGTGAGAATATGAAAAGTCAGAAGTCTGCATCTGGAAGAGGGCTCTCACCAGAACTTGGCCACGCTGGCACCCTGATCTCAGATTTCTAGTTTCTAGAATTGTGAGAAATAAATTTTTATTGTTTATAAGCCCCCAAGTCTATGATATTTTGTTATAGCAGCCCAAACTGACTAAAATATACTTTATTCTTTTTTCAAAATTGTTTTAACTACTCTAGTTCCATTGCCTTTACATAAGTTTTAGAGTAGTCTTGTCCATATCAACAAAAACTCTTGCTGGGATTTTGATAGGAATTACATTAAACCTGTATGTCACTTTGGGGAGAATTGACATCTTCATATGTTGAGCTTACCAACCATGAATATGGTCTGTTTCTCTGTTTATTTAGACTTTCTTGGATTTCTATCATCAGTATTTTATACTTTTCAGCATACAAGTTCTGTACATGTTTTGTTAGATTTACCACCTAAGTTTTTTTTGAGTGACTGTAAATGGTATTGTATTTTTAATTTTGATGTACACAATTTCATTGTTAGTACATAGAAGTATAATTTTGTGGTATGTTTGTCTTGTAGCCTGTAGACGTTGCTGGACTCACTTATTAGTTCTAGGAGTTTTTTTGTTTTTTTTTTTTCTGTAGAGTCTTTGAGATTTTCAATGTAGATAATCATGTCATCTGAAAATAGGGACAGTTTTATTTCTTCTTTTCCATTCTGTATGCCTCTTCTTTTGCCTTTTTTTTTTTTTGTACTGGCTAGAACTTCCAGTACTATGTTGAATAAGAGTGATGAGAGTGGACATCCTTGCCTTGAGCTTATCTTTGGGAAAGATATTCAGTCTTAAGTATAATGTTAGCTGTAGACTTTTGGTAGATATTCCTTGTCTAGTTGAAGAAGATCCCCTCTGTTTCTATATTTTTAAGAGTTTTTGTCATGAATAGGTGTTAATTTTGTCAAATCTCTTTATGCATTGATTGATATGATTATGTGATTTTTTTCTTCTTTAACCTGTCAATATGGTGGATTACAATGATTAATTTTTGACTATTGAACTAGCCTCACATCTCTGAAATAAACACTGGTGGTCATGTTGTATAATTATTTTCCAATATTGCTGAATTCTATTCACTAATATTTTATTAAAGACTTTTCTGTCTGTACTTATGAGGAATACTGGTTTATGGTGGTTGTTGTTTCATGTGACCTTTATCTGATTTTGTCATCAGAGTAATACTAGCTTCATAAAATGAATTAAACATATTCCTTCCTCTTCTATTTTTTGTAAGAGATTGTGTCATTTGTTTTAATTCTTTAAAATATTGGTAGTATTTTCCAGGGAAATCATCTGGGCCTGGACATTTCGTTTTGGGAGTTTTAAAAAATTATGAATTCGATTTCCTTCATACTTATAAGGCTATTCAAATTATCTACTTCATAATGGGTAAGTTGTGGTATTTTTTGCTTTTTGAGGAATTGGTCTATTTTATCTAAGTTGTCAAATTTATGTGTTTTTAGCTGTTTATAAAATTCCCTTATTATCCTTTGGTGTCTGTAGGGTAAACAGTGATATCTTCTGTTTCATCCCTGATATTGGTGATTTGTGTCTTCTCTCTTTTTTCCTTGATCAGTTTTGCTAGAAGTTTGTTCATTTTATTCATCCTTTCAAAGAACCAGCTCTTTATTTCCTTGATTTCCTCTATTGTTTTTCTGTTTTCAGTTTCAGTGATTTCAGTTCTTTATTATTCCCTCCCTCCCTCCCTGCCTTCCTTCGTTCCTTCCTTACACTATGATTGACCTGCAACAGTATGTTAGTTCCAGGCGTATAGCATAGTGATTCGATATTTCTATATATTACAAAATGATGACCATGATAAGACTAGTTACCATCTGTCACCATACAGAGTTATAATATTATTGACGATATTATCTTTTTTCTGTTTTCTTGAGGTGGAAGCTTAGGTCATAGATTTGAGATTTTTCCTTTTTTCTAATGTATGCCTTTAGTGATATAAATTTCCCTCTTAGCAGTTCTTTTGCTATTTCCCACAAGTTTCGACATGTTGTATTTTCATTTTCATTCACTTCCGTTGTTAAATTTTTTTTCCCTGAGACTTTCTCTTTTACCCATGGACTATTTAGAAATGTGCTGTGTAGTTTCCAAGTATTTGGAGATCGTCTTGTTATCTCTCTCAGAGAACTTTGGAGAGCTAACTCTGTATGATATCAATTCTCTTAAATTTATTGAGGTTTGTTTTTATGGCCCAGGAGATGGTCTATTCTGGCACATCTTCCATAGGCATTTGAAAAGCATGTGTATTCTGCTGTTATTGGGTGGAAAGTTCTACAAATGTTGACTACATCCTCTTGTATGATGGTATCACTGAGTTGTTCTATATCTTTGCCAATTTTCTGTCTACTTGTTCTATCAATTATTGAGAGAGGGTTGTTGAAGTGTCCAATTATAATTGTGAATTTGTCTCTTTCTCATTTCAGTTCTATCAGTTTTGCTTCACATATTTTGTAGCTCGGTTGTTTTGTGCATACACATTTAGGATTGCTAAGTGTTGTTGGTGGGTTTACCCTTTTGTCATTAGGTAAAGTCCTTCTCTGTTCCTAGGAATTTTCTTTGTTCTGAAGTCTACTTTATCTGATATTAATATAGCCCCCCTGTCTTGTTTGATTAATGTTGTTATGATATATATTTTTGATTTTTTTACTTTCAACTTGCCTATATTGCTATATTAGAAGTAAGTTTCTGATAGATAGCTGTATTAACTTCCTATAGCTGCTAAACCAAATTACCACAAACTTGGTGACCTAAAACACCACATATTTATTCTCTCACAGTTCTGGAGGTCAGAAGTCCAAAATCAGTTTCACTGGGCTAAAATCAAGGTGTTGGCAAGGCTAGCACCTTCTTGAGGCTCCAGGAGAGAATCTGTTCTTTGTCTCTTCCAACTTCTAGAGGCTGCTAGTATTCCTTGGCTCATGGCCACATCATTCCGATCTCATGCTCTTGTTGTCACATCTCCTATTTCTGTGTTAAATCTCCCTCTTCCCCTCTCTTATAAGGACATTGGTGATTACATTTAGAACCTACCTGGACAATCCAGGATAATCTCCCCATTTCAAGATTCTTAACTTAATCACATTAAAGACCCTTTTGCCATAAGGTAATATTCACAGGTTCCAGGGATTAGGACCTGGGGGTCTTTGCGGACCGTCACTTAATTTACCACAACAGCATGTAATTGGGTCCGTGCTCCCCACTTGGCCGTTGTTGGTGTGGGTGTGGGTGGGTCACAGTTTTTCTGTGGTGTTTGACTGGAGTAGTTTTCTGTCTTGCTGGGCTGCCCTTTTCCTGCTTCTTTGGCTGAGGAGAGCAGGCTTTGGGGAGGCATTTTTGTCTGTGCCTTTTGGTGTTTTCAGGTTGCCAGTTCCTTCAGCTTCAAGTCTGGGTTATAAGGCAAAAAGAAAATGTATTTTTAAAAAAAGAAACAAACAAAAAAAGACGAAAAACAAACAAAAAAGAAATAGAAAACACATTTTATTCACCTTTATCCTGAGTATATATACCTTTGGAAATCCCAACTTTTGTATAGTCTCCTTGTACATTCTCAACCTAAAACAGGCCTTAGATTTTTCTTTTCTTTGGCTGCGTTGGGTCTTCATTGCTGCGCGTGGGCTTTCTGTAGTTGCAGCGAGCGGGGGCTGCTCTTCGTTGCGGTGTGCGGGCTTCTCATTGCGGTGGCTTTTCTTGCTGCGGAGCACGGGCGCTAGGCGCGCAGGCTCAGTAGTTGTGGCTCGTGGGCTCAGCAGTTGTGGTGCACAGGTTTAGTTCCTCCGCAGCATGTGGGATCTTCCCGGACCAGGGCTCGAACCGGAGTTCCCTGCATTGGCAGGCAGATCCTTAACCACTGTGCCACCGGGGAAGCCCCAGCAATGCATTTTGAAAGACATTTCATCCAGATATTTTAGTTGTTTCCATTGGAAAGTTCTTTAAGGGTGTTTGGTCCTAGTTGCTGATGAAAACAGAAGTTCCGGTGCTTTTTCCACCAAGATGTCTGTACCCACAAAGTGTCAGTGTTACCCAGGACCTTGATCTTGTTACAGTTTGTGGGCCTTTTATAGGGTCAGGGAAATCATTACTCTCACTGTAATGGAAAAGATTGGAGGAACGGATTTTTATTTTATTTCATTTTCCCCCCAGCTTCATTGAGATATAATTAACATATAATTGGAGGAACAGATTTTAGACTCCCCTTGACAAGTCCTGTCGACTTATTCTAGCAAAAGCAAGACACAAATCCCTTTATTATGCTAGCACAGCATCCCTTTCTTCTGATAACATCTTCCTGATTTTGCTTTGTGGAAGTCCCCACCCTCCTTCAATGGGTATGGTCATGATTGGACTATCTGTTGGTTAATGTACCCTGTCCCCTGCTAGCCAAGAGGGGTGTATGATACCAGAGGGATCAGTCAGGCAGTCTCCCTGGAGTTTGAATGTGAGTTCAAATTACTGACAACCTGATTCATCCTGATAGTGACACTCAGGAAAGCTCATCTATTAGCTGCTGCCCTGAATTCTGTCCTTTTTAAAAAAAAAAAAAAATTATTTATTTATTTATTTTTGGCTGTGTTGGGTCTTCGTTTCTGTGCGAGGGCTTTCTCTAGTTGCGGCGAGCGAAGGCCACTCTTCATCGTGGTGCGCGGGCCTCTCACTGTCGCGGCCTCTCCTGTTGCGGAGAACAGGCTCAGTAGTCGTAGCTCACGGGCCCAGTTGCTCCGCTGCATGTGGGATCTTCCCAGACCAGGGCTTGAACCCGTGTCCCCTGCATTGGCAGGCAGATTCTCAACCACTGCGCCACCAGGGAAGCCCCAATTCTGTCCTTTTAAAGACCTGATTCCTCAGCTTTCCCTTCTGTTCTGTGAACATCCCCATCTGTTTTTTCAACTCTGTTTGGACATCCCTCCAGAATGGGGAGTTTTTTATTGCCTGAGCCAGCCAGTATCACCCTTGTCTACCTCTGACTCTTTGAAGCTTCTTCCTTTTATTGACTGAAGTCTGTTGCTACATGGCATTGATGCTATCAGTGTGCCCCTCTTCCAGCATCTCTGTCCTGGAAACCACTCAGGGACTTGACGGAAGGACATTGTGCTGCAGTCTGACTTTCTTCAGGCTACACAAGCCTAATTCTTCCAAGTGCTCCTCCCAGGACACAGGCTGCAGGCCCTTCCCCATCCTGATTGTCTTCTCATGATACATTCCAGTTGATCAATATCCCTCAAAAAATGTGAAGCTCAGGGCCAAACCAGACACCCTGAACAGGGCAAAGTCAGGCAGGGCCATCACCTCCTTGCTCTGAGCACTCTACTTCTTTTTATTTTTTATTTTTTTTTTTTTTTTGCGGTACGCGGGCCTCTCACTGCTGCGGCCCCTCCACAGGCTCAGCGGCCATGGCTCACGGGCCCAGCCGCTCCGCGGCACGTGGGATCCTCCCGGACCGGGGCACGAACCCGCATCCCCTGCATCGGCAGGCGGACTCCCAACCACTGCGCCACCAGGGAAGCCCTCTACTTCTTTTAATACAGTCTCCAAGTTCATTATTATGGCAGCTTCATGACACTCCTGACTCATAGTGAGCATAGTATTGGCTAGGCTGTCTTCACACATGCTGCTACCCATCCTGGATTTCCTGGCTGACCCGTGTGCTGTTGTTTTGTTTTTAACTCACAGCCCTACTTAAAAACATGGCCGATCTTGCCTAAGTTTTCCATGGCACAGTCCGAAAGATCTTGCCATGGCATCATGTAGTTTCTGGATTCCCCTTGGAATCTAAATAATTCAGAAGAAGGGAGTGTTAGGAAACACTGCCTTTCTCTCAAACAGCACCCAAACCCAGCGTGGAACAGAAGTCATGGATGTAATTCTGAGAAAAGCTCAGCCCAGATTGGGGTTGGCTGAGGTCTCCAAAGGTAAGCCTCTCGCTTAAGATTGTAATATGTGTTACTCATTTCCTTTTGGGAGCAATTAATTCTAATCTTAATGTCAGACTTAAAGGCCAAAAGAAAGTAGGTTGAATCTGCATTTATTGACACTGTACATATTCATTTTTCCAAAAGCTGCAAGGTGGACTCGGATATTGTGAAACTTGGCTGGGCAACCCAGTGTCACTTGGGTGGGCAACCGGGGTCCTAAGCATAGGCCTAGGCTCCTTGGGGGAGCTCTCCTGGCCCTCCTTCCCTTTGTCATCTCAAGGGGGCTCCCCAGTCTCTTTGCTCCTCTGAATGTCAGGAGTGCACAAGAAAAAAAAACGGACTTCCCTGGCAGTCCAGTGGTTAAGGCTCCGTGCTCCCAGCGCAGGGGGTCATGAGTTTAATCCCTGGTTGGGGAACTAAAATCCCACATGCCGCATGTTGAAGCCGAAAAAAAAAAAAAAAGGAGTGCACAAGGCTGGGGGGATCCCCAGGCTTCAGAGTCCCCTCAACCAGTCTAGGCTGACCTAGCAGAAGTATTCAAATCTTCCACCCCAAGGGGAAGAGGCATTCGTATATGTGTGTGTGTGTGTGTCTTCTGGTTGAGGTGGGGCAGCCTGGCTGGAGACTATAGTGGAAGTGAGAGTGCTTCCCATGTACCAGTTATCTGCTGCATAACAAATTATCCCAAAGCTTAGGGGCTTAAAATCATAACTTTTCTGATCTCAGTGTCTCTGGTCCTCTGCTTCAGGGTATCCCACAAGCCTGCAGTCATCTCAAAATGTGATTGGGAAGGATTCGCTTCCTAGCTCATTCACGTAGTTTCTGGCAGGTTTAGTTCTTATACGCTGTTGGACTAAGGTCTCAGTTCCTCGTAAGTCCCTTGGTTCCTTACCATCTTGGTCTCTCCATACTGCATCTTACAACATGGCAGCCTGCTTTATCAGAGCACATAAGAAAGTGAGTGCTAGCAAGACGGAAGTCACAGTGTCTTGTAACCTAATCATGGAAGGGACATCTTATAACTTTTCCCATATCCTGTTTATTAGAAGCAAGTCACTAGACTCAATGGGAGGGGATTACCCAGGCTGTGAATACCAGGAGGGATGATCACTGGGAGCCAAAGTGTGTGACCCTGTGGGGCAGGTGGGAGGGACAGATGGGGTATGAGGCACATCAGGCCTG
The DNA here is from genome assembly GCF_002837175.3 of Physeter macrocephalus. NCBI lineage: Eukaryota > Metazoa > Chordata > Mammalia > Artiodactyla > Physeteridae > Physeter > Physeter macrocephalus. Next base: position 26,012,181 of record NC_041222.1, read on the forward strand.
AGATAACCATCAGCTATCTAGAAGGTGAACATAATAGGTTGTGGATGGAGGGCAGGGGCTTGGGGACCCAGGCTATGTCTGAGAACTCTGGGTCTGAGCAGCCTGTAAGATTGGGCCCAGATCTGGGTGTGTACTAATCCTAAGCCCCCTGGACCCAGGCTGAGTAACCAAGGTGGGGGTTGTCTCTCATACTTCGTACTACCGAGCCACTTTCCTAGGTCTGCATGCTGTGAGCACCCACTGCAGGCAAGGCACAATGCCAGGCACAGCATTAAAGTGCTGTGGGTATCCATTCATTTGTAATAATTCACACCGTGTAACTGCAAGAGCACTGGGTCAGAGCCTGGTGTCCCAAGTCTAGTGTGGGCTCCATCGAAATTGCTGGTGACCCCCCTTTGGGCTTTAGCTCCCCATGCTATAAACACTATTGCAGTAAAACTTCCCCCATTTCACTTCACCCCCAATCACTTTGAGGTTGTTTTGAGAACTTCATGAGATAAAGACATGGAAGGGCTTGGAAATAAACCATCACACTACAGTTTACAGAAACTTTCATATTATGCTATTCCATTCTCATGTTTGTGTTCAGGGGAGGGGGACTCAGATTCACCAAAGGTTATGCTAAAGGGACACCGGAATCCATCTGATAACCCCCAGGCACACACATCTACCCAGTGTATAGATGAGACTGCCAAAGGCAAGGGACTCATTCAAGGTCACACACAAAGTTGGTGGCTGTGGAGGGGTGAGGCCCCGAATCTTCTTTTTTTTTTTTAATTTTAAATATTTTATTATCTAAACTTATACCCAAAATTGTGCTTCATTTTTTCTTATACTACACTCTACACTTTAACTCGAGGACATTTTTAAAAGCAATACATTTCAGACATCCTGGAAAAAATTCCACTCGCTATAAGTAATTTAAATATTGCTTATAGAAAGTATTAAAGAACCATGTAAACAGCATACACCTAAAGAGATGAATGCTTAACATAACAGAGTACAGTGTTTTTCATTCGCTGATAAGCTAAGGGTCAATTTCTAGATGTTTCTTTGTCTTGTATGCTTCATTTGCTTTATCAGCAAGCAAAGGCCTATAAGGGACGGCTTCACTGCTCCTCAGACTCGGATCCATCTTCATCTTGACTAATCTGGAAGTAAGGAAGTTCGTAAGTCTCCTCATCAGATGCAACCCTCGAAGCTGACCACCAAGATGGTTCTTTTTAAGGTATTTCTTGGTGAGATATTTCAAATACCTTTTAGAGAATTGTTCCTCAGAAACAACCATGATTTTATGCTTGAAGGCTTTAATGTGAACAACATTCCCAAGATTTCCAGTTTTTCCTGGAAAAACTTTAACTTTCTTACGTAGAAACTGTTCAGAGTTTCCAGAATCAAAAATTCCATCTTATCCTGGATGAGTAAGATCCAAACTAAACTTCCAGGTTGACTTCTTAGGCTTCTTGTCTTTCTCCGGCACCACCTTGAAGGCCGGCCGTGCGATCAGAGAGCAGCCCTGAATCTTTTGACTTCTAGCCTAGTGCTTCTCTGAACCAGGAGCCTCATGATGCAAAGTGTTATCACCTAGAAGCTCTGGTGCCCAACTGCCTGGTTTCAAACTGCTCCCACCATTTCTTATAGTTCATGGTCACTGTCTCCCAGGGGATTTTGTGGAGACTGAGAAGCACTAGGTAGTGCCTACCCTGCCAGCTCACTGAATGTTAGCCATTGTGACTGGTATCAGAGAGGGAAGGCACTGTTGCACCCATGTTATTGCTGGGGAAGTTTAGGCTGAGACTTGCCCCGGTACCAGAGCCCGGACTTGACCCAGTGCTTTTCTGACGAAGGCAGGCAGCCTCTCAGAAAATAGGAAAGTACCAAACAATGTTCAGACTTGACCATTACTAACAGTATATCAGACTCCAGGTTCATTTCGTGCATTTGTGTGTAGCCTACAGGGGGTAGTGGGGGCACAGCCCAGGTTTCCTGAGGATGGATGCAGGAGGAAATCTTCAAAATGAGACCTGAAAGCCCCTTGCTGAGAAGTGAGGTGTCTGCCAGGGCACGTAACTCACCGGCCAGCCAACCTTGCAGTAGTGTTTCGGGAAAGTCGTTTATGTTCATTATAGTTTGGGATTTGGGTGGAAAGCCTGTTTCATTTCTGGGGTTTTGCTCTCCTATCAGGCCGGCTGCAGGCCCAGACCGGCCCCTGCTGGAAGGAAGTCAGCCCTCCTCCCGCCAAGGAGGAAGGGCCCTCCCGCCTGTGGTCGGTGCATTGTACTTGCTGGATTCCAGGCTGTCAGTCTCACGGAGAGCTCCCGGGATGCTTAGCCTGCAGATTGTTTTGTTAGGTTTCTCCTACAACTAATTTGGAAATTACCCAGCTACCCACAGCCTCTCCCAGGTGTTCTGTAAACTACGGGCCTGCTCCTGCAGCTTTCGCCTTGGTAGGACCAACGCTGGCTGAAGCTGGGAGGGTCAGGGTGGGGTGATAGGAGGGTGAAAAGAGGCCCACAATGGTAGAGCTCGTTTTAAGCAACAGCCAGTCCCCTTCAGCTTTGGCACTAACCATCCTACTTTGTAGGATCTGACGCAAGCACATCCACACACTTTGCAGACATTATCTTTAAGCCTCACACGCCCTGTGGAGGTAAGTCAGGGGCGTGTGGAGGATCCACCCTACTTAGAGGCCCAAAGAGAGAGAATTTCCCCAGAGCTGCAGTCAAAACCAACAGGCAAGTCTCCTGATTCCCATATCCAGGAAGGAAAAATCCTCACGTTTGATTCATTTTGCTGTGAACTTTGTTACACCTGGGTTGAATCCCTCTCAGGCAAAGGTCTGTGACCTTGAGCTTGTCCTCTTTTCTTGGACCTCAGTTTTCTCATCTGAAAAAAAAATACACCTGAAACCTGCTACTTCCCAGGGCAGTTGTGAAGATCCAAAGGATAGCATATGTGGAAGCGCTTGGTACACCCTGAACACAGCCTCTCTTGGCTAATGTCAGGGTTACCTTAGTCAGCTGTGCCACGGCTGAGCTACTTGAAGCTGGGGAAGAGCAATGATGTGGTGAGAGCCCTGGACAAGGGCCTAAGATGTTAGCTCATTGTACAACCGTGGAAAGTTACCTTCTCTGGTCTTTGGTTTTTCCTTCTATAAAACAAGGGTGGGACTAGATAACCTTTCAGCTGTATTTTTTTTTTTTACATAAGAATGGCAAAGGAAATCGCAAAGGGAAAACCAAGAATCAATTTTTTCCTGCCCCATAAGGGTCACCTTCTTTATTAGTTAGGATGCATTTGGCTGCAAGTAACACAGAGCCCAAAGAAAAGAGGCTTAAACTTAGAGGACGTTTGTTATTGCCCACAGGTATAAAGAATTGTTCCAGGGTTGGTTCTTTCAGCAGCTCAGTGATATCCTCAGGCCCCCAGGTTATTCCCACCTTTTGGCTCTGCCATCCTCAGCAGCTTGGCTTGTTCTCTTAGGCTGGTACCCTCCGAGCCCAACATGTCTGTCACACTTCCAGGAGTCACACTCTAACAACATTAAGAGGAAGAAAATGGCTATTTCTCTCCCCGTGTCTCTTTAAGAACAAAGAAATATTTCCCAGAAGCCCTGAGCAGACTTTTCTGGACATCTCATTGGCCTGGAAAGTATCCTGTGCCTGTTTCTCAATAATCACTGGCAAGAGTGATGGATTCATCACCACGTTTACCTTAGACAAGTCCAGATTGAGCCGGTGGATACTCCAAGGGGTAAGACTTCCCCTAAAACACATGACCAACTGGAACCTGAACAAAATCAGGGTCTTGTGAGCAGAGAAGAAGGGGAGAAGATGGCTGGGTAGACAACTAGCAGTCTGGCACAACTTCTTGAATATGCCAGAGAGTGTATTGTTTTACTTCTGTCCAGAGTTGGCCACTATATGGTTGTCCTCAAGATGCTCCATCTCAGCTCTACCATCAAGACCCCTGTGCCCAATCCCCATGATAAGACATTTTTCTTTCTTTTGAGCACGGGTGCAGGAAAAATGTGGGCACACCCCACTTCACACAAGGTTAATTATGAAGCTTTGATGAGATTTAGGATAAAAGGAAAGTGTTACATGGGAGGGGGAAATTTTGAAAGTGCTCATATTAAGTATAATTTTCTCATAGTGTAAGAAACCCTTCACGGGGCTGCTCACGAACATGCTATGCTCCTAATCTCACTCCCTTGTCCTGAGGTCTGGACCTCTGCGAGAGAGTGACATGATCTGTTGACGTTTGAGCTGAATCACACATTGGCTGCTGTGGGGAATGACTGAGGAGAGCAGTGGAGGGAGCAGGGAGCCCTGTGATCCAGGAGAGAGATGATGGAGCCTCCTACTGGGTTGGTGGCCTTAGACGTGCAAGATGGGGTTAGGGGGTTCCTAGAGAGGTAATGGTCAGAGCAAATTCATGGTGACAGGAACACACAGGGGTGTCTGGGAACAGCAAGTGGGATGTTGGCTGGAGCCTAGATGTGTAGGAAGGGCAACTATGGGAGATGAGACTGGGAAGAGGGTTGGTATAAGGATAATGGAGGGTCCCAAGTGCCGGGTGAGGAGTTTGGGCTTTCTGTTGCCGACAGCAGGGAGCCTGCTCCCATAGGACTGGAGCTCAGCTTCAGGAAGTGAGGCTGGCAGTGGGGGCAGAATGGAGGGAGGAGGCAGGAGCATCCATGGGGAGGGCTTGGCCAGCTGCTGGGGGTTGAGAGCTGAGGCAAGAGTTAGGCTGTATGAGGCTGTGCTTCTCACACGTTATCTCTGGTTGTTGAGTGCCTCCACGCCTGAAAAATCATAGCTGGGGCTCTGCTCTGCCCACACTCCTGGGAGAAGCCGCTCCAGGTTCTCAGATAGTGAGATAAGCTGGTGCTCTGCACCAGGGCTGAGATCCACCCTGATTCCGCCTCTCAATCCCTTCCTCACCCTGGGAGGGGCTGACAGTTGATCCCCAGGGCCTCTCTGACTACATGCTTCTGCACCAGGTTAACTCTTCTGGGCTGAGCTGGAAATTTGAGCCTCAGCTCTCAGAAGAGGGGTTGTGAGGCTGGCAGAGGGACATGGGGAGCTCCGTAGGGAGCAGTCATCCTTTCCACCCCAGGAGCTCTGCAAAGGCTGGCTTTGGCCTCAGCCAGCCCAGAAAGAAGACGCTGGAAGGAGGGTAGGGACAGGCACCAAACTTGTTAAAGACCTCCTATCGTCACTGCACCCAACCTGTTGGCCCTGCTTTTCCTTTAGTTCACTGCTCAGTTTGGGCTGAAAAGCACTAGTCACACTGCTTTCCCTTTGGGTGGTTCTAAGCTATTTATTTAACTGATCCCAGGCTCAGTTTACCCATCCATACAATGGAGGGCCCTCCCGCAGCTGCGCTCCTTCCCCATCCCTCAAGCCCCACCTTCACCGGCCCTCCCCCCCGCCCCGCGCATCTGATTACTTCCATTTGCACACTGCCTTTTATGAGGGTGATAATCAAATGCAGTCTCCCTTGAGGGAGGCATAAGTTCTAGCCAGGCTTGGACACTATGAGATGTTGGGTAAGTCCTGTGCCCCTTTAGCTCTATAGAAACTCTATACGCACGCATGGTATTCCTATTTATTCCTATTACTGAAAACTCATGTGAGCACTGAGATGAGAGTCCTGGTTCTTCCACTGAGTTGCTATGTGATCCTGGGAAGAGAGCCCAGCCTGGTACATGCTCCTTAGCATGAGGGACTTTTTTCCCCCAGTTGTCCTGTCATGCCAACCCCCACCCAGGAGTCAGCACTTCTCAGGAGCAGGATGAGCACAGAGAGCAAATTCTCCAGAAAGGTGTGGGTCTTTGGGGTGGGGGAGGATTCATTAGGATGCCCAGGATCGTTGGCTGTCCGAGGGGTACTTAAATGCTCTACTGGAGGATCCTTCAGCCCAGATGGACTCAGAGGTGGGGGCCTCTTCCTGCTGAGAAGAGAGCTTTATTTTTCTCCTAAACCCCAACAAGTCCAGACTTGGGGTTGAAGTTGCCAAGTTTCATCCATACTTGGGCAAATGACTGCTGCTTACAGAGGGTACAGAGACCAGAACCCAAGGTCCCCAAAGTGGCTCAGCAGGGAGTCAGGAGTTTGGGTTCCTGCTCTGGCTCTAACTGACAGTCCAGCTTTCAAGATGGTTTCAGATACACTCTCAGTGAATGTCAGTGTCATGGTCATCTATCAGACAGGGAACATCAGGTGAGATGCATTCCAAGGGTTAGGATTCCAAGACTGTAAAGCACACCCAAGGGAGGAGGTGAAGGGCTCCACCCTAGCCATCTCTTCTCTCTGCAGCCATCTCTGGTTGGGGTTCTTGCTGAGAAACAGGAGCCTTCTGGAAGTTATTCTGGGGTCTCTGATTTCAACAACATAACACATCCCCCACCCCCGCCCCGCTTCTCTAAAGCTCTGCCTTTCTGCCCAGGGCATATGAATCGCTTGAGGTCTTGTTGAATTGCAGGTTCTGGTTCAGTAGATCTGGGTAGAGCCTGAGAGTCTGCATTTCTAGCAAGCTCTCAGGGGATGCCCATGCAGCTAGTCTGTGGCCCACACTTAGAGCTTCAAGGCCTCAGGGCCTTAATGTCCTGTGCAAAACAGCAGGGAGGGCAAGCCTCTTGCTCTCAGCTTCTCTACTGGCGCTTGGAGAAGTGCATCCTGGATTCAAATGACCAAAAACACGGGAGTTTGTGAGGGTGAAAGGGGACCTGCCACCCAGCTTTGTAGATGGTGAAACTGAGGCCTACGCAGTGCAGGAAGAAGCTTGTTCAAGATCTCACAGCATTTTAGTGACAGAGTTGAGACTCAGGCCTCTTGGAAATGAAAAACAAAAACGAAAACTAGAAAAGATACTCACTGAGGTGTTTGCTGTGCTTTCTCTGGGCGAACTATGGGTTCCTTTGATTCTTCTCTCTAAGGTGTATTTTTTGTTTGTTTTTACAATGAACGTGTACCAATTTTGTAATAAGAAAAAATTAATTTTAATGAAAAAATTCTCACAGAGTTCTTAGTAAATGAGATTATGTTTATGAACGTGCTGGATGAACTGTAACTACGTACAGCAGCTTCAAGTCAAGGGTGTGTAATTCAGCCCAAACCCTCCTGAATTCCTTTCAGCGCGGTTACCTTCACTCTTTCTGGCGCACGAATCACCGAGATGAGGAGGAAGGCCAATGCCGTCACCAACCGCCGCAAGCAGCTTCCTACTCCCACTTGGCCTCAGCCGTGGGAACTCTTCCCCCAAAGCTCTGGCCGCAGGAATCTTTCCCCTTAAACTGGGGAAGAAATTTCCCTAATCCGTTTTCGTAGTAAACGACCTCGGGCCAAGTCTGCTTCTGTTGCTGGTTTCCTAAGCTTAATTGCGAGCGAAGTTAATTTGAAAGAAAATGTTACAGCTCTGGGGCGAATTCTAACGAGCCTTGGGCAATTAGGGAAGAACGCATCTAATTACTCACAGACCTGGGGCGGCGGGCGGGGGGGCGCCTGCATACGACGCGGGGGGGTGCAGGGCTCAGGGAGGGGCAAAAGATTTCTCTGGATTCAAGATAGGAAGAAGAAAAGGAGAAACCCACCTCCGGTCTCTGAGCCCCTAGACGGGGAGCCGGGGAGGTTCTATTTCACGGTTTGGGGATTCGGAGAGTTGGATTGTCCCAAGACGCAGCAGTGAATGTTCTCAATGTCCTAGAGCCAAGCGGGCTGGAGGGCCCGCCCGGCCCGGCTGGGGATGAAGGGCGGCGCTCCCTCTCCTAAGCAGCGTCCTTTCTGGCCCGGCTGGGTGGCGCACTAGCTTTGGGTGTCGCCGGCCGGCAGGAGGCCGAGAAGGGCTGACGCTCTCCCTTCAACACCTCGAGGGTACCGCTGTCTCTCCTGGCTCCTGCTGTATACCCAGTTCCTCCCCTCTCAGGGCACAGACCCTGGTCGATCTCACCTGTCGTCCCAGTTGACAAGGAGAGTTGGGGGCGAAGACGCGTGCGCTTTCCCTCCCTGTCTTTCTTGTTCCCCCGGCTTTACCGCGACGCTCCAGGAGACTTCCGGATAAGGCAGCGCTTAAATGTTAAAACCTTCTTCCCTCGTGTGCCCGGCGCTTTACAGTTTACAAAGCGTTTCTATCCCTCTTGACTCATTTAACTTCAGGTGGACTCTGAGGGAGGGGTCACAAATTCCCATTCACAAATGACACTAGGGAGAGGACTGGATTAATGTTAATGGCGCTGTCAAAGCATTGGACTTGGTAATTAAAACACGGAGAAGGGCTCAACCGCTGCATTAACTGGGCGCATAGACTGCCCTTTTCCAGCCGCAATCCCCCTGCCGGGCTTTAGGAAGACAAGGCCAAAACCCCTGGGTGGAGGGCTTTCAATTTCTGGCCAGTGCCAACGAGGCAAGGCATCCTGATTTCTGCCTGGGAGAGCCATACTGTCTAGCCGCACACGGAGAACCTTTGAATTTCAACCTGCAAGGATCCATACAGAGATAAGGGAGCCCTAACACCTAGATTTTTCCAAGGTCACAGGGCTGGGTCTGAAATCTGGACCCACTGGCAATAGGGTCAGTGCTGCAGCTGCCCCCTCCTCCAGGTGGTCATTTACCATCAAAGTCAGGAAGGACCAACATCTAGACCTGTACCGTCTAATACAGTAGCCATCAGCCACACACTGCTACTGTGCACTTGGCCGTGGCTAGTCCAAACAGATTACCTGTAAGTGTAAAAAACACTCCAGATTTTAAAGACTTGGTATGAAAAAAGTAAAATATCTCAACAATTTTTATATTGATTCTATGTTGAAATGATAATTTGGACATTAAATTGGGTTAAATACAATATATTATTAGTTAATCTCACCTGTTTTTTTTTAAATTAATGCAGCTACCAGAAAAATTTTAATTACACAGGCAGCTTACATTATATTTCTATTGGACAGCACTTATTTAGACAAAACCCGTCTGGACTAAATCACATTCACATGTCTTTGTGAACAGGATAGTGCAATCCCCAGAATTAAAAATAAAAATTACCAGTGGTTTTCAGTCTTTTCTCACCCGCCCCCAACTCTTCCCTAGCAAATTAACTCTGCAGAAAGAGGCTGCATTTCTCTTGTCAGAACTCACTTGCTCAAAGATCTTTATTAAAACAGTTCATCTGAACACTCAGGTTTATCTGAAAGCTGCACACCGAGCCTCTGAAATATTTAATGCTAGAAACTTTTGCTACAGAATAGAAACTTACAAGATTTCTCAAGAGAAAGGTGGGGAAATGGTTGGATTTTTTTTTCTTTCTGATTTTGGTCAGCTTGTTGCTTGAAACAAATAAAGGATACAAAGCAAAGTTAAACACCAGTTTCTTTCTAAAGCTTACTTAACTGATGGCCCCAATTAATTTTTCTCTTTCCTTTTTGCATGAGGAGGCTGCCAAGGTATGGCAGAGGGTACCAGGGATGGAAGAGCCAGCCCAACAAAATGAAAACTGTCATCAACAGGCTCCCTTGAGTCCTGTCATCTCTTTGAATTTTAGTTCACCCATTGGGTCCCAGGCTGCTTGATGAAAAGAAAGCGTGGGCAATGGACAAATGTATTTCTACCTGCCTCAATGGAAAACTGCACTTAGGACCCAGCAGTAATAGCTGCCAAATGATCAGCACATCATGCTCAAAAGATTCAAGAAATTATGATATAACCGGTGCCTGGAGCTAATCCAGAGATGCTTGCCATGAGCTCTGTTTCCATTCCTTGGAATAGGGTTAGGCCCTGGGTGGCCTACCCATGCTGCCAGATATGCAACAACCATGATGGGCCCTTAAAGATCATATGGGGGACGGTTGAATTCTGCAGCCCTCTTGTATTATAGATGGGAAAACTGGGGGTGTGAGTGATGGAACTGGGTTACACTGTGGCGCTGGGGCACCGTCCAGACTCAGAGCCAGGTCTGCAGTTCTCAGAGGCAGGGAAAAGCAGCCCCTGGTCAAGCGAAGCAGAGATCTTTCCCATTAAAAAAATGGTTACTTCTTTTGCAAATTTGTCCTCCTCAACTAGGAAGACACTATCGTACGGAGTCTTTTATTGTAATAATGTAGTCAAAGGCACAAGAGATGGAACTGTGTAAAAAGACCCGAGTTTTGGTAAGTACGGGGAAGAGTGAAGTCATGTAATTCTCCACAATTCCCTTAGACTCTGGTGTAGACACTACGTTGTGCCTCCTTTAAAGCCAAGGACCCTCCCCGGTAGAATGTCAGAAAGGCACGACCTTTGGAGCTTCACCTCAGTGAGGGTCCATTGTCTCAGTCCGTTGGCCGAGGATGCCTCTCCCCACCTCCTCCCATTTTCAAAGCGAACCGGTGTGTACACGGTGCACCGGGAGGCTGCGTCTGAACCTCCGGATCGGTCCCTCCCATGTGGCTTTCAACTCGATCCTCTCTCCAGTCCTGTCCTCAGGTTTCGTGAATACTTAGTTCGTAAAGACAGTCGAGGTATCTATGAATTTTCGCCTGTATGCTAGGCTCACATGGCGGACACAAACCGATCCGCTCCGCCTGGATAGGCAGCCGCATGGCGAGCGTGGTAGGCGCCTCCATTGCCCCCTCCGAGCTGCCCACCAGGATTGTAGCAGGGCCCCAGTGCTCCGAACTGGCCGGGAGATGTGCGCCCATAGAAGTCCACTGCAGTCTCGACGCCGCCACTGCTGCCACCCGCGGGGGGCGAAGCGGGCCCGGCCAACCGGCCAGCCGCTGCGAAGAGGGCGCTGCCGGCCCCTTGCGAGTACGCGCCGTCTGCGCCCGCGTAGGCGGCCGCATAGGCGGAAGTGTTGGCAGGTCTGGCGACGGCGCAGCCGGAGGGCTGGTAAGCGGTGGTAGTGGCAGAGGCGCCGGCCGAGGCAAAGGCGCAGGAACCGGAGGGCCCTGACGGCGCGGGGCCCAGTTCTGGGCTGAGCGGCCGCTCAGGCACCAGGCCGAAGACGCGGCACGGGCCTGGGGACGCAGCCGGGTAGTAGACCGGGGGCGGCGCGGCGAGCGACGTTGGGGCATAGCCTGCATAGACAGCGCCCGGGTAAGGCGGGCGCGCAGCGGGCACCCCGCCCGGGAAGATGGCGGCAGCGGCGGCGGCGGCGGCAGCAGCAGCAGCGGCGGCCGCGTCGTGCATGTAAGCCGGGTAAGTGGAGAGGTCAGAGCGCTTGAAGCGCTTGCGGCGGCGCAGGAAGCTGCCGCTCTCGAACATGTCCTCGGCGTTGGGGTCGAGTGCCCAGTAGTTGCCCTTGCCCGGGCGGCCGGCCTCGCGCGGGATCTTGAGGAAGCAGTCGTTGAGTGTGAGGTTGTGGCGGATGCTGTTCTGCCACTTTTTGGGGTTGTCGCGGTAGAAGGGGAAACGCTCGGTGATGAACTTGTAGATGCCGCCCAGCGTGAGGCGGCGCTCCGGTGCGTGCGCGATGGCCATGGCAATGAGCGCAATATAGCTGTAGGGCGGCTTCCCACGCTGCAGGGGGCGCTTCCGCCGCCGCCCGCCAGCGCCGCGACCCGCGGCCTCTGCCGGGACCCCGGCCCCCGCCTCACCGCGCTCCTCCTTCACGGCCGCCAGCGCCTCCGGCTGCGGCGGCGGCGGCGGCGGTGGCGGCCCGCTCTCCGCCGTCATGGCGCAGCCGTCCCGCGTCCCTGGTGCGTCCCCGCTGCCCGCTGCTGTCGAGGGTGTGGGAGCTGCGGGGCCCGGGACGCAGGGTAACGGGAACCGACGCTGGGGCCCTCTGCAGAGAGCTCAGGGTGTCCTCGCAGCTGGCACCGGGAGCACAGCTTTCCTGGCAGGGGCGCGCAGGAGCTTTGGCGCCCGTAGTTTCCGGGCTGGCTCAGTGCGGACAGAGGCTCAAGAGTGTCCCGCCCACCGACGGCTCTGCTCGTGTTCTGGAGCTCGAAGCCAGGCGCCAGCAGCGACGTTGGGACCCGGACGAGGCTCCTGTCGCGGGCTGAAGGGTCCTTTGCGCGCTGGTGCCAGGAGGTCACGGGGTCTGGAATTGGTCCTGGGCTGGGGCGCCTGCATCAGTTCTGGGCTTCCTGCTGATCTGAGGATAACCGTCGAGGTCCTGAGCGCAGAGGAGGCTGCGGGCCCCAAGGTCTGAAACGAGAGCAGTTAGGGCAGGCGTGGGGACACTCTGGTGGGGGCCGCCTAGGCGGCGCCCCTGCGGCCGGGGCCGCCGAAGGCGCGGAGGGCAAGGAGGCGAGGCAAGGCGACGGCAGCGAGGTTGCGGCGCGGGCCAGGAGGGGTGGCCGGCGAGTGTTCCTCTCCTTAGGGTTGGCCTCAAGCCGCCAAGACCGCTGGCGAGGCGCTTCCCTGCACACACCCGGACCGGCTCCTCCCTCCGCGGGTTTCTCCTCCTTAAAGGCGCCAGGAAGCTTGGGGCGGTGCCCTTTCCCCGCCCGCCCCCCGACTGCCCGCCCCCTGGGCCTCGGCGCACCTCCCCAGGTAGGAGATGCTGTGGCGGCGCGGCGGGTACACCACACGGTCTGAACATGGAGGTCCCTTGAAGGTCTCCTGGGCCGGTCCTCTCTGCGCGCCGACGGGGAGACTGAGGTCGGGAGAGGCCAGGAACTGTCTCTGGAGACCTCGGCGCCCGAACTCAGCGCTTCGGGACTTTACCAGCCTCTATAGAAGGCTGGGACCCGCAGGTGAAAGGAAGGGCTCGCCTCACCTTTTTTGGCTGGAGAGGGTGAGAATTGGCTGAGGGGCGCTTGGTTCTTGAGGGTGGGGGACGAGGAAGGGAGAAGACGCTCCAGGTGACTGGCTTCCAAGGTCTTTCAAGGATGATTTATTTTCAAACCCCAACTCAGGGCTGCCCTGGCCATTCCCCATCCAGTCCCTCATCCTTCAGGCAGGATTCCTAGGTCCGATAGAGGAGGTGACTTGCGACGGTTCCACCGCGACTTCGCAGCTTAGCTGAACCTCACACCTGCCTGCGTCTCTGGTAGGAGTGCGTTTCCTCGACATGTACCAGAGGTAGCCACTTTCCCTCGGTGGGTTCCAGGTTCCTCCACTGTACCGAGGTTTTGTATCTCAATTGCTGATATTTAGGGAAAGGCCGCAACACGCCCCTCCCCCGCCCTCCAATCTTTTATCTTTGGGTGGCTCGGGACCCCTCTCTATATGATGTGGAGTGACTCGCAGCTTAAAGAGGATGGAGGCTAGGCTTCTGCCCTCTCGCGGCAACCTTCTCCACCAGTTCGCCCAAACAGGAAGGCTCCAAGTGGCTCCCAAGACCTCCGGGGGCAGCCGAGCAGCCCCTTCCCGCAGCGGGACGGAGGGCTGCGAGAGGTGGGGGCCGGGGTTGGGGGCGCTCTGGGTGGGCGAGTCTCCCGGGGAAGGGGCGGGCAGACGGGACCCGTCCGCTTCGCGGGTGTCCGGTTTCGGAGTTCGTTTCCCGCCAGCTCCCTAAGGCCTGATTTGGCCTCGCTCAAGACCGCCTGCGGCGGCGGCCCCGCAGGTCTGGGTTCGCAGGGACACCTTGGGCCTGTCCCTTCCCGGTCACAAGCCCTCAATTTTCTCCTCTGAGAACTGGGGGCGGGAAAGCATGTGCGGATCTCAGGGGTGGGGCGTTCTACCCTTAGGATTTCAGGCTCCAGCCGAGACGCAGCTTTCCGCGGGGCTGCGGGTGCAGGGCTAGGCGGAGAGAGCCGCGAGAGTGCGGGCGGCGGCCTTCAGGGGCTTTAGTCGCGTTCTTCGTGGAGATGAGCTCCGGGCAGCCCCGCCAAGCATTGGGCAACTGCCTTCGGAAGAAAGGCAAAGAGTTCAGATCCTCGCTCCGGCGACCCGGGTGTGGAAGCAAATTGAACGGTTTGCATGAAGACCTTCCTCAGCGGATTCATGCTCGAGAGACGGGAGAGGCTTTTTACTCGCTCAAAAACCTCCCAGCTTCCTTCTTCCAAAGTAACGAAGCTGCGAAAATCCAGGTTGCATCCTGTTACGTTTTTTCAAAGGGAAAAAAAAATGTTTAACATTTTAACCAGATACATTATAGCAATCTTTTAATGCTGGATTTTGGGGTTCTCTGTATTTCTAAGATTCAGATTTCCAAATGTTAAATTTTGGACCACTATCCTAACGTGAATCCATAAATCAAATAATGTGATTCTGTAGTTCTAAGATTCCATGACCAGAAGTCTAAATTATTTGACTGTGATTATATTCCTATGACTTTAAGCTTCTGGTCAGAGTGTAAAAGCGTATTCCTCATATTTTAAGATGCTGGGAGTAAGATTTTGTGCCTGAAAATATGATGCCACTACTGGGAGTTGTAGCTTCTCTAGGTTTTAGATATTTTTGCAGCTCTAAGGTACATATAACTTAATTTGAATTCCTGTCTAGGAATGTCTGATTGGAAGATTTGGGTCCTATAAATCCACATCTCTCTTCTTATTTCATTCTAAAATATTAGTTCTAGATCCACTATTTTATAACTCAAATAATCTAATAGTTCTTATAATATTTGTGACCATATGCTTTAATGACTTTATGATAGAGACTTTTTTTTTTTTTTTTTTTTTTTTGCGGTATGCGGGCCTCTCACTGTTGTGGCCTCTCCCGTTGCGGAGCACAGGCTCCGGACGCACAGGCTCAGCGGCCATGACTCACGGGCCTAGCCGCTCCACGGCATGTGGGATCCTCCCGGACCGGGGCACGAACCCGTGTCCCCTGCATCGGCAGGCGGACTCTCAACCACTGCACCACCAGGGAAGCCCCTATGATAGAGACTTTTAAGCTCCAATTACTATGGTTAGAAACCTCCATGTCTCACGATATTTTGATCCTCATTGTTTTGTGACTGTGGACCCATTCTAGAAAACTGATTCCTTTTTCTCAAACTTTGAGGCTACTGAGCTACACCTGTGCAACAGACCAAGCCTTGGCATCCTGAGATTAGATTTATTAAGATTATGATTCTAAGATTTTCACGAACAAAGGATCCTAAAAAATTCTATTCCATAAATGTTTTATTCTAATAACACATTTCAAAATTCTGTACTTTGAAGATTCTATGAATCCATGATGTAAAATTTGAATTAAACGATTTGAGTGAACTGGGACAATTCACCCGTTTGGATCAAAACTATACATAAAGATCCCCTCGGTGCCAGGCCATTTCCTCCATTTCCTCTCATCCAGTCTTCCCCTCTACTCTGGTGCAGTGCTCCTTAACGTGTTTAGGGATAACAGACCCCATTGAGAACCATTTGAAAGCTGTGGAGTGGGTCCCAGTCCCTTGGAAATCATTCTTCTAGTCCAGCAGGGGTGGGTTGGTGTTGATGTAGGCGGGTGCTGGGTGATTTCCATACTCTTTGTAGCCGCCTTCAGCCCTGCTTGTATCCCCAGCACCTTTTGGAAAAACCTGTCCCCTCACAGGCTATTTTATGTTAAATTTTGGGGGGAGGGGAGGAGTGCTGGTGATCTGTAGAAGATACTGGTAGCTCTTCCCCTAACTGCTTTACTGAGTTTTGAAGTGCCCTCAGAGGGTTTCGTAAATATAAAGGAGGGGATCCAAGGAGTCATGGAAAATTCCTCCATATCTCCTGCTCTTCTCCTTAAGGAAATCTTGGAAATTCAAGCTGGAAGGAAACTAGGCCCAGATTGCCGAAGGGGCTTGCTTAAAGTCTTGCAGAAGAGGTTCTACACTGAAAGGGAAACTCAGGTTATTCAGGCTCCTTACCTCCTGGCCCTGAAGCCTCTCTGTCTTTTCGTGAGTTCCCAGAGCCTCACTTGTGCTTAAAGTCCTCCTTACAGTGAGACAATGGAAACTCCAGGCCCAGATGCTTGCGAGTCAGATCTAAGAATCTCGGCACAGCCAGAACACAGTGACCTCTGTTTGGATCACTCTGGGGCAGTCAGTCAGGGTCAGTGGGCTGTATGGCCTCAGAGTGCCAAAAAGGAGGTCGGTCCCGTGTCACACACAGCCCAGCTGCTAGTCACAGCAGTGGCATGGAGTGAGAGCTCAGATTACAGCTAGCTCATTTACTGGCCCAGCGGCTTTGAGCTATCTGCTGCCCTTCTTAGGCCTCAGTTTCCCCATCTGTAAAGTGGGGGACTCCCTTCCTGTCGGCCCCCCTTCCAGGGAGTCAAGAGGATGGAGTGGGGTGCATCGCCAACCCGTCATTATCTTCTTGTCTTTTAAATTGTTTTCAGGGTGAAACTTGGCTGTGAAAAAAAGACAAGCTGCTGGGGAAAATTCAAGTCGTTCCCACTCATGTGCGGAAATGAGATGCACCCCTCAAAGAAGTAGTGGTTGATTAAAGTAAAATGCTTTCTGCCCGCCTAGAAGGGAGAATGTGTGTGGTCAGGGTATTCCAGTCTTCGAGTCTGCATGGATGTGGCTTTTTTCTGCTCCCACTGACGCGCAGGGACCCCCGGAGCTTGGTCAGGCCAACACAGCTTCTAGTGCTTTCTCACCATTGGTTCACTTCAATACAGTGAACATAGAATTATCGTCACCCCAGGACCAGGCGGAGAAACTGGGGCCCAGAGAGGGGATCTTTCTGCTTCCCATCACTCCGCTTAGCTCGCGCACCCTGCCACCAGACTCCCGGCTCACCTCAAGGAAACTCCCAATCCCTGCCTCAGAGCCCTGTCCAACACTGTTATCTCGCCCCGGAATGGGTAGCTCAGGAACCTGCTGGGACATCCAGGAGCTCCGCGGCTGCGGCGAAAAGGGCAAGCCGACTCCGAGAGGATGCGGACTTGTCCCACCTTGCACAGCGAGCCCGGGTCCGAGCGGGCCCTGAGCCCGGGCCTTACCCCCGCCCCCAGGTTAGCTTCTCGGCGCTTTCTTAGGCGCTCAGTGAGCGTTCCTGAGCCAAGGACTGAGGAATGCAAGGTAAGATCCTAGTCCGCTCACACCGAGCAGGAGAGAGCCTGGCTGTGGCAGCGGACTCTTCTGGGAAAGCCGTGGTCCCTAGCGGAGTTGGTGAGAGCAGGACCCCGGGAATTCTCAGCGAGGCCAGCAGGCGCAAGTCGGTTAGATTCTAGGACCTGGGGGGCAGGAGCGGTCCTCTAGAATCATTGGGCATCCTGGTTTCTTGGGTATTCCGAGCGCTATGCACAGCCTTAGGACTCTGAGAAACAGGGAAGATTGTGAATGTTCATTTCGGGCTGCAGAGTTCATGGTTTGCAAGACAATCTCAAAAGGGCCTCTGATTACTGCCTTTTCCCTCTCAAAGGGGAAACGCACTAGACTGGATTCTAGTACCGCCTGAGGTACAGGAAGAGACAGTGACTCATCTCCCCTCCCCAGGCCGGAGCCCCAGTCCTCTGATTCCAGTCCTTGACCCGTCCTCCTGCCCGGCACTGTGACCATCAGGGCACCTCGCCCCAAGCTCAGTCCAGGTTCCCGGTGTTGGGGCGGGGGTGCGGACTGGGGTGGTTAGAGCTTGGTACAGTGCCTCAGGCAGGTACCCAGCCCAGCTGGCTGGTTGCTCAGTGCCCACAGTGCCAGGTGGGCAATAGCATGGGAAACCGAAGACACTTGTCCCTGGACACACACGTGCGTGGGCGGCCCAGCTCTCCTCTGGTCTCTTTCCTTCGGGCTTTTTTGGCTTTCTTTCTCTGTTTTAGCCTGAGAGTGTGTATCTTTCTTAATCTCACCGTCTGCCCTTTTGCCTCCTTGGCCTGCATGTATCCTCCCTTTCTGGGCATGTATCCCCAGAGTCACTCGAAAAGAGAGCCTGCACACTTCAGCCAGGGTTGGGCTGCCCATATCAGCCTCTTCTCTCTTGGAGGATGGTGCGGACAGTGGCAGGGCTGGGACAGACGCAGGTTCACCCAGGAGGACCCTGGAGCGTGGGAGTCCTGATCCTCAGCCATTCTGCCCAAGCACCTCTGAAGTGCCCAGCTCCCTCAGCTCTGCTGAGCCTGGCTGGGGAAGAGGGGAACACAAGGTTACACATGCCAGCCTTCTGGACAAATCTAAGGCTCCAAATAGTCCTCTCCAGCAGGGCACTCCCGCTGTTTGTCTCTGCACAAACTGGGCCACTTGGCTGCTCAAAGGCTCTCAATGCCTCTGCTTCCTCCAGGGCAAGATCAAGTACGCTTTGCCTGGCCTGGCAGTTCAGGGCCCTTCGGACACAGTGCAGCCCCTTCCCACCCCTGCTCTCTTCCTTGGTCTTCCCTGCCCCCAGCTTCAGAGGACTGCCCCCCTGCCAAGTCTTCTCCTTCTCTTGCATAAGTTCTTGCCCTCAGCCTGGAAAAGCTGGAAAAGCTGGCCCACCTCAGCTCAAATGTCTCCTCTTCTGGGAAGTCCTCCTTGATCTGCCTGAGTAAGTCAAACACACCCTCTTTGGGCCTGCCCCAGCATGTTTGGATTTTGGCACTTATCACACATTTTTGTGGTGCAGTAATTTGGTTATGTGACTGTCTCTGTTCTTCTCTGGGAGCTCCTTGCTGGCAGGAAGTATGGCTTCCTGCAACTGGACACACAGGTCCCCAGCACAGAGCCTGGCTCAAGGAACAATGTGGCTCTGCTATGAGAGCCAGTTACTTAGAGTCAGTCCTGGGTCAGTTCCTGTCTCTACCTCTTCCCAGCTGTGTTACCTTTGGCCACTTATTCACTCCGAACCTCAGTTTTTCGATCTATAAAATGGGGATAATATTAATGTCATAAGAGAGTTGTGATGGTTGCTTTTGTTAACTGCAAACACATGCAAAACTCTTCTATGTGCAGAAACTGTTTAAGCACTTTATGAACATTAAATATACTAACATATCAGGAGACCTGGGGGCAAGTCTCAGACCTGTCACTAACTGGGTATTGGGGGTACATCCAGGAGATCAGGCAGAGTGCTGGATCTGGAAGGCATAATGACTTGATATGCCATCTAGGCAGGTGGGCAGTTGCAAAAGAGCCCAGAAGCAGGGATCTTGCAGATGATAGGGCTTAAGGGAAGGTTCAGACTCAGAACAGCATCTTCTACCCTAGGTTCAGGTATGGAGGCCTCTGGGATGATCCTGGGGCCATCTGAGAGGCACAGTTGGGCCAGCTTGGCCCTACTGGGCTGAAGTCTGAGTGTCTCGCAGGGCAGCCTCTCTCCCTGGTGTCCTGGAAACTTAGGGCCTTGGATCTGTATGCAGCCCTGGGTTTCTATCTAGGCAGATCTGGCCCAACCTTTTGGCAGGAGGGTTGGGGAAAGCTTCAACATTGAGCTGGGCATATTCAGAGGCATATTCTTTAGTCCTGAAGCCATCCACTTACCTGTCACCCAGTAGGGTAGGAGTCCAGGGGCCATGGGGAGGATGAGGGGATCTGGGCTTACCCTCCTGATATGGATTTGGACATACTCCAGGAGAAGGGAAGAGGTGAGAGTCCCTTTAGGGGGCCTCACCCTTGGTGGGTGTTGTACACGGCTCTTTGTCTTCTTTGAGCCCTGGCCAGGCCAAACTGGCCCCAGGTCCTGGGACCAAATGGACTACTGGAACTTAGTTCTGGGTCAGTGGAATAATACAGTAGCTTCTATCTATAGGCTTCTATTACTTTTTTTTCCGAAGTTCTAACTTTCTCATAGACAGCCTACTATTTCCTATGTGTAATTTGTGGAGCTGTCGCTGATTGTGGGGGCATTTGTTGGCCAGAGATGATTGACATTGGTTTTGCCCAGTGAGTGAGTCATGCAGTCCAAGCTCAGGTAAGCAGCTCCACCTTCTTTTCCAGGTTCACTTTGCTTACCACCTTCTAGTACTTCTCCCTTGGGAACTGACTTTCTGTCATTTATGGAATTGAAATAACCTAAGCAGACTAACAGTGATGGAAGAAAAGAGTGTGTCCTTCACACCACACCATAGCTCTGTTCAGCATTTTATCAATGATATACAAGAAGGCATAGAAAGCAAGCTGATTGGGCTTGTGGCTGACCACACTGAGGTGCTGATGCTGGTAGCTGATAGATGCAAGACTCGGAATAATCACCAGGTTGGGAGACTGAGCCAAAACCAACAAGAAAACATTTAAAAAACTGTTATGGAAACATCATAACATTACAGGAGACAAAGCCAGAAGAAAAAAGTCACGCACATGCCAATTACCTATCATTAATCTACTAGGTTTTTCTATGTTCTGTTTTTTTTTTCTCCTTTGTGTTCTTATGCACATATATATGTTTATATAGGTGTAACCATAGTGTATGTACAATTCTGTAGTCTTTATATACAATGCATTTGCATTATTTTGTAAACATATCTACATGTTGCCCCTTACTTCCCATTTTTCATTTGTAGTTGGAAATGAAATGGTCTAGTGTTGATTTAACCCTTTTATGGTAGCTAGGCAATTAGACAATTTCCAGTATCTTTGATATAGGTGATGCTGCTATGTGTTTGTATAAAGACTTTAGTATTTCTTTTGAATTATCCTTAAGACAAATTCCTAAGAGTGAGATTTATGGAATGAGGAACATTTTTGTGTTTCTTTCTTTTTTTTTTTTTTTTTGCGGTACGCGGCCTCTCACTGCCGTGGCCTCTAGGCTCAGCGGCCATGGCTCACGGGCCCAGCCGCTCCGCGGCATGTGGGATCCTCCCAGACCGGGGCACGAACCCGTGTCCCCCGCATCGGCAGGCGGACTCTCAACCACTGCGCCACCAGGGAAGCCCATTTTTGTGTTTCTTAATATAGTGCTACCAAGTTGTCTCTAAGGACATTTTGCAACTCACCACAATCAAGATAATTAACATATCCATCACCCCTAAAAGTTCCCTCCCCCATATCTGTAGGCAATCACTGATGTACTTATGTCACTAGAGAATAGTTTGCATTTTATTGAACTTTATATAAATGGAATAACAGTGTATTTACTTTGTCTGTTTTCACTCAGCATAACTATTTTGATACTCATCTATGTTGTGATACCAATAGTCAATTACTTTTTTTTTTGCTAAGTAGTATTCCATTACATGCACCATACCATGGTTTGTTAATCCATTCACTTGTTGATGGACATTTGAGTTATTTCCATTTTTGACTCTTATAAACAAGCTGCTATGAATAGTTGTGTACAGGTCTTTGTGTGGCTATGTTCTCATTTCTCTTCGGTAAATACCTAGGAGAGAAATATCTGGGTCAGATGGTAGGTGTATGTTTAAATTTTTAAGAAATTGCCAAACTTTTCACAAAGTGGCTGTATTTCTTTTATTTCTTCTAGCAGTAGATCAGAGTTTTAATTGCTCCACCTCCTTACCAAAACTTGATTAGTACAGTCTTTTATTTTACCCGTTTTAGTATATAGTGGTATCTCATTGTAGCTTTAATTTGCATTTCCCTCATGACTAATAATATGTTTATTATCTATTGCTGTGTAATAAATTACCCCCAAATTAGTGGCATAAAACACCAAACATTTATTGTCTCACAGTTTCTATGGATCAGGAATCTGGGTGTGGCTTAGCTGGGTGTGGTTAGCAGAACTGACCCATCTGAGCTTAAAGCTGCTTTGGAGTAGTGCTGGATATGGGAAAATTGGAGAGAAGAAGAAATGAAAGAGCAAAGGGTTGGAAAAGTAGACAGAATTGTCAGGCTGAAAAAAAAAAAATCGCCAGGCTGTAGCTTTCCTGCTAGATGGAGGAGTTTGAATTTCCAGATGATTCTAGGAAATGGAACATTTGTTGAACAATGTACGTGTATCAGGCTTTGATGTTAGTTCATTTAATCGATCCTCAGAACAGTCCCATTTTAAAGATTCAGAAATTGAAATCTGAAAAGTTAAGTAAAACTTGTCCAAGGCCATATGCTTGAGATGGATTTGAACCCCCTCTGTTTCCTGTCAAAGCCCACTCTGCCTCACAGTGTCATTGCCTCTAGAGCCCATAAGACCTCTTTGAGTAAGTTCTAGTGGACAGTAAGAAGTGCAGATCCTCTGATCACTCAGGTTTCAGCTGATAGCCTGGGTTCTCCTTAGAGACTGAGTCATGCTGCAAAACCTCCCCGCATCCCCTACCCTAACAGGCTTGAGTGTTCTCTGTAAGGTCCACCTCAGTTAGCGAAAAGACAGTAGGTCTTTGCTCTGGCTACCTCCATGAATGGTTTCTGCCTTATAAGGGAAGAGTCACTGGTGGCCCGACTTGAGATGTCTTCTGCCCAGTCAGCACCCCCTAATCCAACACCCCTAGAAACAATAAATCTTAGATGTGAAGCTGCTTCAAATTTTAGCTCCAAGTAGTGAGTGTGTGTATGATCAGGCCACGCAGATGGCTGTTCTCTTGCTCTCTGTACCTCCTCTGCTCTACCAGTCCCTGCCTCACCTATACCCTACTCACCTGACTGACCCTCCCTCTTGATCATAGAGCCTAATCAGTAGATGCCTAGGTATGTTCCTTTGGCCCCAGCTAGTGATTGTTCTAATCTTTAGATCAGAACGTCTCCACTAGGACAGTTTATCAAAGGGTAGTGAGGGGCACACACCTCTGACAGTTTCCCTGGTAACCGATGAGCCAACCTGATGTCAGTTCCCTCTATAACTGGTAACCTCCCTCTCCCCGCGGTAGTGAAGGTGGCTGCCTGCCATCCACGTCCACGGTGGGGTGTCACTCCAGGACCCTTTTGTGAGATCCTCTGTCCCATAAACCATTGTGTGTCTCTGTCACTGTCTTTGGGCTCTTTCTTCAGTCTTGAGGCTGAGCAAGTATAGGGCTTGCAGGCCTGCAGGCTGCAGCCCAACAGTGGGTTTCAGAAGGTCCAATCTCCTCTCTAGGTTCAGTTTCTTCAGCCATTGAATGGAGGGGGAAGATTTGCTTGGCTAGGTTAGTAGTTGTCCTTACCCCATGGAAGAGAAGACTGCAAAGTATGCTCCAGTCCACAAGAGCACTAGGCATTGTCTATTGATTAAGTCATTCATAGATCTTGTATATATGTATGATTACTTTTCAAGTGTGTGTAAAGTTGCGTCATAAATAAAATGCAAATCCATTTCAAGATGTTACCGAAGTTTGGGTCATTTTTGGACCTGAAACTTATCAATCAATGTTTACTAAAAAGTATGTCTACCTTATATATATGTGTGCATGTTGTGAGAACTGTGGAATTTATAGCTGTTAAAAAACTATGCTCACACTCAAAGCAATTGAAAAGCACTAAGAGACTCCCCACAGTCTCTCTAGACGGCTGGAGTAATAGTAAACATATTTAACAAACAGTATGTTGTTCAATGAGTATAAAGTTACACAAGATGAATCATTTGTAGAGATCTCCTGTAGGACATAGTGCCTATAGTTAACAATAAGGGGTTGTGTGCTTAAAAATTTGTTGAGGGTAGATCTCATGCTGAATGTTCTTATCACACACACACACATACAAATGAAGGGACATAATGAATTTTTCTGAGGTAATAGGTATGACTGTCACCTTGATTGTAGTGATAGTATCACAGGCATATGCATATGTCCAAACTCATCAAAATAATGCATTCAATATGTACAGGTTTTTTATATCTATTATACCTCAATAAAGCTGTTAAAAAACCAAACCAGTAAGTCGAGGGGTGCTGACCAATCAGAGTGTATGTGCTGGACCAGGACCAATCAGAATGGAAGCCTGCTAGGACAGTGGGCCCCCGCCATCCCCCACTTCTGGCTGTTTCAGACTTTAACCCTTTAGTTGCAGAATCTTGGGGCATTCCAGGGAATCCCAGGGGAGGAACTGGGACAGCCAGGACAGCTGGGGGCATGAGTAGGGGTGGGAATGGGGGCTTGGCAGTGGCTGTTTATCTATGGGGCATCACGGTAGTTCAGTATCTCAGTGTTTAGAGGCTGCATGCAGGTCATCCTCCAGCGGCCACGTGGAGATGGCACACAATGCCTGGATATGGGCTTGGACTCTTCCTTCCTGCACAGCTGACTCTCCATGGCCACAAGCCCACCTGGTATCAGTGCACTGCACCCTTCTGCCCCAAATTTGACTTTAAAATGCTCCATTGTGCTGGACAGTTTTCCACCCACATGGTAAACTTGTGACCGTCCAAATCTGGTTTTGGTTGAATGAGTTCATCTCCTTCTCACTATCTGTGTACAAGTGAGCTGTGTAAAGGGAAAGGAGCAGAATTTGAGGTCAGGAATTTGTTCTGCTTTCACATCCCAGCTCTACTACTTTTCCTCCATATGCCTCTGGGGGCAAGTCAATAAATGGGGTGGTGACATATGTCCTGTCCCCCTCATAAGTCTGTGCTGAGGTTTGAATGAGAGAAAGGAGGGGAAGTGCTTTGCAAACTGTAAAGTACTGTGCACACATGAGCGAGTCTCTGTTCCATAGGATCTGATTGTTAAGAATGTTGCTTGTCTGCTTCTGATTGAATCAGGGGTTACAGATCTGCCATTTATTTAGAATGTTTCCTGACTATCCTCAAATGTGACTATGATATAGCTTTACCTTTTAGTGGACAGGGGAAGATCACTGCAGAAAGTGTGATCTTTCTTTCCCTTTAACCCTAGAAAATCAGAGTTGGCATGGGCTGCTAGAGAGTACCTAATTCATTTTATAAATGGGGTCACTGAGGTCCAGAGAGGGTCAGTGAGTGGCCCAAAGCCACACAGTGAGTTAGTGGCAAAGCCAGAACCACATGTTCTGTTGCCCAGCTCTTTTCATCACAATACGTGACATGTCTCATGGCAAACCATTCATACATGTTTTCAATCATTCAACAGCATTTATTGAGTCACTAGTAAATGCTGGGCTCTGTGCAGACTATTTTGTGGGTAGACAAGTTGGGTACCATTCTGCTCTCAAGTTGCTCATGACACTGGGCAGAGAATGTTCTTTCAGAATCCTGAGGGGACCAGAGAAAGTGTTATTTATATAGGTCTGGCAATCCCCCTTGGGAGTGGGGGTGGTTTTTGAGAACAGTCACAAAGAGTGATAAAGCTCAACAATGCTGACCCAACACCAGTGAACAACCAAGCATCCTCATCTGCCTGTCTCATTCAGTGTTCACAAGCACCTCATACTACAGATGGGGACGTTGACAGCCCTAAGAAGGGAAGGGATACGATCAGGGTCACAGGGCTAGAAAGTGCCAAAGCCACTTTGATTGAAAACAGGGTGTGATTCTAGGGTCTGTGGGTCTTATGAACCGGCTCAATTTAGGTAGAAAGAGCATGGGTTTGGGTGCTGAGGAGATCTGGGTTCAAATCTCAGGTGTACCATTTCCCAGCTGTGTGACTTTGGGCACGTTTCTCTTTCGGAGATTGGTTTCTCGTGTGCAAAATAGAGATAACAGGGTACTGACCTTGTAGGGCTCCTGTGAGGGTGAAATCAGTGCCTGAGGGTGGAGCCCCTAGACAGTACCTGGCGTGTGGTGGGCACTCAATATCTGTTCCTTTGCTGCCTCCACTAGCTCCTGATGTGGGTGCCTTGGCCGGTAACCGAGGCGCCAAGTACTCTTGGCTCTTTGCACCCAAGTCCTGTGTTCCACGACAAAGGCCTGGAAGGTTTTCCTCAGTTGAACAATAATGAAGGCAGTGGTAAAGGTGAGGTTTGCTGAAGACTCAGGCCTGAAAGTTGGGGCTTCTGTCTCAAAGCTCTCTCTCTCTCTCTCTCTCTCTCTCTCTCTCTCTCTCCCTCCCTCCCTCATGGGTGGGACCTAGTCAAAGCTCCTGAAGGCCCAGTTTGGATGCCGGAGACACCTGCCATGCCTGACTTCACGGGGTGTCAGTTCTGCCTTGTCCCTGCTGCATTCCGGCTTCGTATGTCAGCACCTCATGAAAATCTTCCAGGTCCTGGCTTTGAATAGCTCCTTGGCTGCATGGGAGTGAAGAGGCTGGCTCTGTTTTGCCTGTCAAATCATCCGCTTTGTCTGTCTACTAGCAGGTAAGCTGAGTCTGCTTACATAATACCGACTGGGCCATCACTGTCAGGACTGATTCTGCCCAGCTCAGGCTGAAAAAACAGCCATTCAGCCCCACCAGCCGAGGCCGAGGCCATGCAGTGGCAGGAGCTGCTATTCCTGAGAGCAGTTCGATGACAGGCTCTGAGCAGATGCCGGGCACTTCAGTGGGGAAGGAGCTGAGCTCTGACTTGCCTCTCCCGGCCGAGGCAAGTCCTCCTTTCTCAGCTGAGTCAAACCTTCCAAATGACTCCCACTTTCACTTCTGCTCTCGCTGGGTGTGTGATACAGCGAGTGGGCAAAATGAAGCAAGAGGTAGCCCCTCAATATATACAGAGAACCCGATAACCTGCCACATTTCTTCTTTTGCCTTAACTGCTAGGAGACTTAGAACAAATTTAGTACTGGAGGCAATAGTTAACTCATCCCAGTTGCCTGGTAACATCCTCTGCTCCTTATAATTGGTCCTCGTCTTAGTCTTTTTTTTAAAAAAATAAATTTATTTATTTTACTTATTTATTTTTGGCTGCGTTGATCTCACTGGTACTACCATAAAGGAGTTTAGTGACCTTTTTTATGCCTAAGCTTAGACTAATTTAACTTGAAGGTAGACAAGCTCAGGTTTATCACTGTAACTAGGAAAAAGCACAGCTTCCTGGACTGAACCACAGTGAGGCACTTGTTTGCATTTACCTGAAATACAGCTTATTCACTCACCTGAGATAGAACCTAATTATCACTTACATGTGATGATGCCTGAGTATAACACATCTTCAGCAGGAGAGGCAAAGGGCCTAGGAGATGGATATGACAGAACAGAGGAGTATTGAGTTTACTCTAACTCAGAGAGACTCTTTTCAGGAGGAATGATAGTTGACCCCATGTAAGAATTCTAATTCTGAAAAACTGTGAAATCTGAATCAAGTCATCATCAGACTAATGAGGTCTAGGAAGTGAGGAATATTGGACTGTTGATAGGGATCGTCCAACCTGTTTTTTATTTATAGATTGTGGTGCAACAGTGTGTGGCAGTGTCTTGTTGAAACCAGCACTTCCTAGCTGGTAATAAAAATGCTGTTGCCTAGATGGTAAAGTCAGGCTTGGTTGGTATAAGTGTGTCTGTCTCACTGCTCTGAAATTCCTACTTAGAAGCTTTCAGGGCCCATAACTGATGCTTACACTGGGTTGGAGATAGGAGAAGAAATAACCTGCCAAAACCAAGTGAAGGTGGATCCCATGTTCCCAGCATCTTCTGCTGCTTCTATGCTTCCTTAAAACTGTCACTCATTTTTTAAAATAAATTTATTTATTTTACTTATTTATTTTTGGCTGCGTTGAGTCTTTGTTGCTGTGCGTGGGCTTTCTGTAGTTGCGGAGAGCCGGGGCTACTCTTCGTTGAGGTGCGCATGCTTCTCATTGCGGTGGCTTCTCTTGTTGCAGAGCTCGGGCTCTAGACATGCAGGCTTCAGTAGTTGTGCCACGCGGGCTCAGTAGCTGTGGCGCACGGGCTTACTTGCTCCGCGGCATGTGGGATCTTCCCGGACCAGGGCTCGAACCCGTGTCCCCTGCATTGGCAGGTGGATTCTTAACCACTGCGCCACCAGGGAATTCCCTCATCTTAGTCTTTAATCAATCTTTCTTTAATGTATTTTTTATTGTGATAAAATACACACAACAGAAAATTTACCATTAGTGACATTTAGTACATTCACTATGCTGTACAACCATTGCCACTATCCAGTTACAGAACATTTTCATCACCCCAAAAGGAAACTGCTTACTCATTAAGCTGTCATTCCCCATTCTTTAACTTTTAAGATATCACAGGTATCCTTGTAAAGTGAGTAGAGGGTATGGATTCTAAATAAATATAATAAATAAAAGAATAGACAACTCAAATTTCATTGTATTAGCTAGACACATTCACTTTTTATTTTATTGTAATTTTCCATGTTCATTTTTGTTTCATTCTCTTCTTTGTTCAATTAGGTATTGAGCTGTGGCTCATTTCTGATCTGGCTGTGTCACTCCAAATTCCCTCCTTTCTTCTCCCTCCCCTTTCACTCCTCCATCTTCCCTTCCTTCAGACTTTCAGATCTACTATCTAACCTATTATCTATCTATCTAGCAATCATCTATCTCTTGATAAAAAAATCTGTCTATGAATTATCTATCTATCTATCTATCCCTTCATCTATCTTCCTACTCTCCATCCATCCATGCTTCTCTTTGCAAATCTGGATCACTGATTCTCAGCCATGCATATTAGAATCACCTGGTAAGGTTTTAAAATCTACCGATGCCTGGTCCCATCTTGGACCAGTTGAAATGGAAACTTTTGGTGTAGGACCTTGGCATCTGCACATTTTTTAAGTTCTCGTAGGTGATTCTAATGCATAGTGAAGATTAAGAATTACTTACGTAAATTAACCTCTCTTGATACTCAGCCTTCTACAGAAACTGCTTATCTCAGTTCTGGTCCTCAGCTAGTCTATTTTTTTACATAAATGCTATTTACTACACATAGTGCTGTATAATCAGCCTTTTGACAACATGTATAAACAACTTTCAATGTACTTACATTTTTTTCAAGAGCATCATTTTAAAGGCTGCCGAGTGTTTTATAAACATATATATGTTACATTTATTTGATCAGTCTCCTGGAATTTTGGTTAGGATTGTACTGAATCTATAAAGGAATTGGAGGAATTTTGTGTATATTTGATATATATTTAATCTAATTTAAAAATTAAAAATTTTGACCATATGCAAAAGCAAATAATATGATGTACTCTTAGGTACTCATCATCATAGACACTGATGCTCCAACAGCCATCAGTCCCGTTCACTTCTGTCCCATCTATATCCCCATCTTCCCCTACTATCATATTATTTTGAAACAAATCCCAGACATCTGTAAGTAATTCAGTATATATCTCTAAAAAATAAAACCCCAATATCATTGTCAAAACACACAAAAAAATTAAAAAAACACCCAAAAGAGAAAAACCACAATAATTCCTTAATATCGTCAAGGGCAATTTGATGGCTTGTTAAAAGTGAAGTTTCAGATTTCCAGTTGTCCCATAAATGTAATTATTTACTTTTACATCTTGTTTGGGATTTAAACATTTTTTTTTTTGTTATGGTAAGACGCTTGGGATTGGTTTTGACTGTTCTTAAGTCTCATTTAATATATAAATTCCACTACATCTTTAATTTTTTTCCTTGGACTTTATTTGTTGAAGAAACTGGATTGTTGGTTTTATAGAGTTTTCCATGTTTTGGATTGTATTTTTATGGTGTAATTCAACATGTTTCTCTATCTTTTGTGTATCCCATACACTGGTGACTAGGACTAAAAGTTTATATGATATTAAGCCTTCCAATTTATGAACATGTTTTACTTATCATTTTAATTTGCTTTCCTTAATGTCCATCAATAATGTTCTCTATTTTTCTTCATAAAGGTCTTGCATATTTATTAAAATTATTTCTAAAACTTGGTCTTTTTTTGTACATGTCATTTTTTTTTTTTTTTTTTTGGCTTTGTCATGAGGCTTGTGGGATCTTAGTTCCCAGACCAAGGATTGAACCCACGCCCTGGGCAGTGCAAGCATGAAGTCCTAACCACTGGACCACCTGGGAATTCCCTCTTTTTTTGGATAAAATTGGATATCTTAGCTGTTCTTCCCCTCACCCCCAGCTTTATTGAGATATAATTGACATATAACATTGTATAAGTTTAGGTGTACAATGTGGTGATTTGATACAGGTGTGTATTGCAAAATATTTATCACAAGAAAGTTAGTAAACACATCCTTCACCTCACATAATTACCATTTTTTGTTGTGGTGGTGGTGAGAACATTTAAGATCTACTCTTTTAGCATCTGTTAAGAATACAACACAGTACTGTTAACTATAGTCACCATGCTATAATTAGATCCCCAGAACTTACTCTTCTTATAACTGGAAGTTTTTACCCTTTGACCAACATCTTCTCATTTCCCCCTCTCCCCAGCCTCTGGCATCCACCAGTCTACTTTGTGTTTCTGAATTTAGCTTTTCTAGATTCCACGTATAAGTGAGATCATACAGTATTTGCCTTTCTCTGTCTGACTTAAGAAATGTTAGGGACTTCCCTCGTGGCGCAGTGGTTAAGAATCTGCCTGCCAGTGCAGGGTACACGGGTTTGATCCCTGGTCCGGGAAGATGCCACAGAGAACTAAGCCTGTGCTCCGCAACTACTGAGCCCGCGTACCTAGAGCCCGTGGTCTGCAGCAAGGGAAGCCACCGCAATGAGAAGCCCGCGCACCACAAGGAAGAGTAGCCCTCGCTTGCGGCAAGTAGAGAAAGCCCATGCGCAGCAACAGAGACCCAACGCAGCCAAAAATAAATAAAATAAATTAATGAAAAAAAAAAAGAAATGTTAGCTGTTCTTAAACTGCATTTATCTACTTGTTTGTTGGTGATGGATATAATTACAACTGATTTTTTTTAAGATTGTTTTTCAATCCAGTAACTGTCGATTCTCTTAAAAATCTAATAATTTATTCTAAACGTCTTTGGGTTTTCAATTGTAGATAATCATATAATCTGTGAGTAATGACACTTTTCATATATATATATATACATAAGTAACTTTTTCCTTTTTTTGCCTTATCGCTTTCAATACAATGATGAATGGAAGTGATGATACATGACATCCTTGTTTGGATCTCTATCCTAAAAGAATATTTTAATTTTCACAATTAAATATTGTATTTTGCTGTAATTTTTTAGGGGTACACTTATCAGGTTAAGAAGTTTCCCTCTATACCTAGATTTTAGGAAATTTTCTCATAAGTTGGATGTCGATTTTTCTTTTCTTTTTAATAGGATCAGTATTTTATTTATTTTTTATTTTTTAATTTTTATTTTATTTATTTAATTTTTGGCTGCGTTGGGTCTTTGTTGCTGCGCGCGGGCTTTCTGTAGTTGAGGCGAGCAGGGGCTACTCTTTGTTGTGGTGCATGGACTTCTCATTGTGGTGGCTTCTGTTGTAGCGGAGCATGGGTTCTAGGCGCACAGGCTTTAGTATTTGTGGCTCACAGGCTCAGTAGTTGTGGCGCACGGGCTTAGTTGCTCCACGGCTTGTGGGATCTTCCTAGACCAGGGATTGAACCCATGTCCCCTGCATTGGCAGGCGGATTCTTAACCACTGCACCACCAGGGAAGTCCCGGATGTTGATTTTTCATATGTCTTTTCTCCATCTGTTGAGGTAACTACATTCTTTAATCTGTTAATGTTAACCTGATTTTTTTTTTTTTTTTTTTTTTGCGGTACGCGGGCCTCTCACTGTTGTGGCCTCTCCCATTGTGGAGCACAGGCTCCAGGCGCACAGGCTCAGCGGCCATGGCTCACGGGCCTAGCCGCTCCGCGGCATGTGGGATCTTCCCGGACCGGGGCACGAACCCGTGTCCCCTGCATCGGCAGGCGGACTCTCAACCACTGCGCCACCAGGGAAGCCCAACCTGATTTTTAATCAAGCAAGAAATTGGAAAAATATTTGCAATAATAATGTAGACAACTGATTAATATTCTTAATATAAAATTGGCCATCTTAATAAGAAAAACATAAAACCAAAATGGAAGAATGAATAAAAAGCCCATTTCTAGAAGAAATACAAATGTCTAATAAACTTGAAATCTGATTATTCCTGAGTAATCAAATAAATGCAAGTTAAAATAAGGAAATGCTATCTGTTGCCAACAAAATTGCATTATTTATGAAGGTTAACATTCAGTGCTGCTCACAGTATGTAAAACAGGTGTTCTCAAACACTGTCACAGAATATAAATTGTTATGATCGCTACAGAAAGAAATTTAGCACAAAGGTGTAAATGGGGACTTAAATGCAAACATAGCAATGTTGAGCCTGCGCGTCCGGAGCCTGTGCTCCACAGCGGGAGAGGCCACAGCAGGGGGAGGCCAAAAAACAGAAGTGAACAAAAAAAATCTGATTTTTAAAAATGTAAGAAACATGAAAACCTGATTACTCCTGAGTAATCAAATAAATACACATTAAAATAAGGAAATGCTATTTCTTGCCTGTAAAATTGCATTATTTATGAAGATTAACATTCAGTGCTGCTCACAGTATGTAAAACAGGTGTTCTCAAACACTGTCACAGAATATAAATTGTTATGATCGCTACAGAAAGAAATTTAGCACAAAGGTGTAAATGGGGACTTAAATGCAAACATAGCAATGTTTCTTTTAAAAAGTGAAAAGAAGATGTTCAATAAAACATAAGTGAACAAAAAAATTCTGATTTTTAAAAATGTTAAACAACCTTGCATTTGAGGGATAAGGCTTAACTGGAACATAATGTATTATCATTTTTATATATTTCTGAATTTGATTTGCTAATATTTTGATTGAAAGTTTTACATCTAGCTCATATATAAGGTTGGTCTGAGTTATCCTTTCTTTTAATGTTATTTCCAAGTTTTCATATCCATTATGGTATACTTACTAAAAAATTGGGGACTAGGTCCTTATTTTCTATAGAATCATTTTTTTCTTAAATGTTTGATAGAATTTGCTATTCAAATCTTATAAATTGTTATGATCGCTACAGAAAGAAATTTAGCACAAAGGTGTAAATGGGGACTTAAATGCAAACATAGCAATGTTTCTTTTAAAAAGTGAAAAGAAGATGTTCAATAAAACATAAGTGAACAAAAAAATTCTGATTTTTAAAAATGTTAAACAACCTTGCATTTGAGGGATAAGGCTTAACTGGAACATAATGTATTATCATTTTTATATATTTCTGAATTTGATTTGCTAATATTTTGATTGAAAGTTTTACATCTAGCTCATATATAAGGTTGGTCTGAGTTATCCTTTCTTTTAATGTTATTTCCAAGTTTTCATATCCATTATGGTATACTTACTAAAAAATTGGGGACTAGGTCCTTATTTTCTATAGAATCATTTTTTTCTTAAATGTTTGATAGAATTTGCTATTCGGATTTGTTTTCTTTATAAAAATATTTTCAACACTTAATTCAGTATATTTGATCATAGGACTACTTGGTTTTATGTTTCTTCTTAAGTCGTTTTTTAAAAAATCAATAGATTTTATTTTTTGGAGCCATTTTAGTTTCACAGCAAATGGAATGGAAAATACAGAGAGTTCCTACCTATTCCCTGCAACTCCCCCCAACCTCCCCCACCATCTACATCCCTAGCCAGAGGTATATTTGTTACAACTGATGAACCAATATTGACATATCAACCAAGTCCATAGTATACATGAGGGATCACACTTTGTGTTTACATTCTATGGGTTTTGACAAATGTATAAGGACAAGTATTCATCCTTATAGTATAGAATAGTCTCATTACCCTAAAGATCCCCTGTGCTCCACCTGTTCATACCTCCTTCCCACAAACCCCTGGAAACTTTTTACTGACTCCATAGTTTTGCCTTTTCCAGAAATGTCATATAGTTGGAATCAAACAGTATGGAGTCTTTTCAGATTAGTTTCCTTCACTTAGTAATATAAATTTAAAGTTCCTCCATGTCTTTTCATGGCCTTATGGCTCATTTCTTTTTAGCACTGAATAATATTTCATTGTGCAGAGATACCACAGTTATTTATCCATTCACCTAGTAAAGGACATCTTGGTGGCTTCCAAGTTTTGGCAACTATGAATAAAGTTGCTGTATATATTTGTATACAGGTCTTAATGTGGACAGAAGTTTTCAACTCATTTAGGTAAATATGAAGGACCATGATTGTTGGATCGTGTGTTAGGAATAAGTTTAGTTTTCTAAGAAACTACGAAACTATCTTCCAAGGTGGCTCTACCATTTCACATTCCCACTAGCACTGAGAGTTCCTGTTGCTCTACAGCCTTGCAAGTATTTGGTATTGTCAGTGTTTTGGATTTTCAGTGTTCTAATAGGTGTGTAGTGGTATCTCATGTTTTAATTGCAATTTCCTAATGATATATGATGTCACTTGCCATCTGTATATCTTTTCTTGGTGAGGTGTCTGTTCTGATCTTTGCCCATTTAAAAATTGGGTTGTTTTCTTATTGTTGAGTTTTTAAAGTTCTTTGTTAATTTTGGGTAACAGAATGCTATCAGATATGTCTTTTGCAAATATTTTCTCCTAGCCTGTGGCTTGTCTTCCCATTCTCTTTGCAGTGTCTGTCACAGAGCAGAGGTTTCTAATTTTAATGAAGTCTGTCCAGTTTATCATTTTTGTCTTTCATGGATCATGCCTTTGATGTTTTATCTAAAAAGTCATTGTTAAACCCAAGGTCATCTAGATTTTATCCTGTGTTATTTTCTAGGAGTTTTATAGTTTGGCATTTCATATTTTGGTCTATGATCCATTTTGAGACAAGTTTTGTGAAGGGTGTAATGTCTGTGTCTACATTGTTTTCTCTCTCTCTCTCTCTCTCTCTCTCTTTCTCGCGTGTGGATGTCCAGTTGTTTCAGCGTCATTTGCTGAAAAAAGTATTCTTTCTCCGTTGAATTGCATTTTCTCCTTTGTTAAAGATCATTTGACTCTTTGTACGGGTCTGTTTCTGGGCTTTGTATTCTATTCCATTGACCTATTTTTTATTGTTTTTGTTTTTGTTTTGTTTTGTTTGCCAGTACCACATTGTCTTGATTACTGTAGCTTTATAGTCAGTCTTGAAGTTGAATAGTGTCAGTTCTCTGACTTTCTTCTCTTTCAATATTGTGTCGGCAATTCTGGGTCTTTTGTCTCTCCATATAAACTTTAGAATCAGTTTTTCGATATCCACAAAAGAAATTGCTTGGATTTTGATGGGGATTGTGTTGAATCTGTAGATCAAGTTGGCAAGAACTGATATCTTAACAATCTTGGGTCTTCTTAACCATGAACATAGACAATTTCTCCATTTGTTTAGTTCTTCTTTGATTTTTTTGGTCAGAGTTTCATAATTTTTCTTATTTAGATCTTGTACATATTTTGCTAGATTTATACCTAAGTATTTTTTCCCCTTCCTTCCTCCCTTCCTTCCTTCCTCCCTCCCTTCTTCCTTTCTTTCTGGTGCTAATATAAATAGTACTGTATTTTAATTTCAAATTCCAATTGTTCATTGCTGGTGTGTAAGAAAGGAATTGACTTTTGTATATTAACCTTGTATCCTGCAACCTTGCTATATATAATTGGTATTGGTTCCAGGAGTTTTTTGTGGTTGTTGATTCTTTGAGATTTTCTACATAGGCAATCCTGTCATCTGTGAACTAAGATAGTTTTGTTTCCTCCTTCCCAAGCTGTATACCTTTATTTACTTTTCTTGTCATGTTGCATTAACTGGGACTTCCTGTTATTGATTTCTAGTTTAATTCTGTTGTGGTTTGAGAGCATACATTGTATGATTTCTATTTTTTTAAATTTGTTAAGATGTGTTTTATGGCCCAGAATGTGGTTTATCTTAGTAATTGTTCCATATGAACTTGAGAAGAATATGTATTCTGCTATTGTTGGGTAAAATATTTTATAAAAACTTAGTTATCTTTATATCCTGTGCTCATATTTTCAAGACTCTTTTATTTCTTGATACATAATTATTCTGATAACTCTAATAACTTAAGTCTGCAGTTTTTGTGGTTCTGATATGTCATCTTGTGTGTGTGTTACATTTCTGACTGTGAGCTATTAGGTTTTATAAGAACTTTATCTTTGGAAATTCCTTGGGTGCTATATCATTTCCCTCTTTCTTTTAACAAGTGGAACTACTCTCCCAAGTTTCTCTGTTCCCTTCCTATGTGAAAGTCAGCTGGTCTTATGTAAAGTTATTAGTTCACAACATTTTTAACTTTCAAAACTCTGTATATGTTACTTTATTACCTTTCACACTACTTTTGAGATGAAGTTTGATGCCAGTTTGAGTTTTGTTCTTCTGTGTTAACTTTTTTCTGTCGGTGGAGATTTTTCCCTTTTTATTGCTTATGATTCTGCTTTCCAGAATACATTTAAATGGAGTTTTTTCATTGATTTTGCACAGGAAGTGCTAAAGCCTTTCAATTCTCACTAGGTCATTTTTCATGTCTGGAAAATTCTTTTATAGCTTTTATTATAGCTTGTTTCATTTATTCTAATCTCTTAAGGAACACCAATTACGTGTTTATTGGCTTATGCTTGTTTTTCCTCTATGTCTATCATTTTGTCTTTCATTATTTAGTCTTTTTTTTCTTTTCTATTGCATTCTGAGAAAGAAGTTTCAATTTTCTTCAGCATTAAAAAGCAATTTTATATTGGCCTCTGATAATCCATCATTCACCTGTTGTTGGAAATTGTCAGTGTCCTCCCTGTATCACCTTGGCACTTACCCCTGCACATTGGAGGCTGCTTACTATGAATACCTACGATTCTCCTCTTAGTCCACATCTGCTGCAAAATGGACATTTTAGGAAGTTAATGCTCCCAGAAGCCACATCAAACAATGACAGATGGGGAGTTGGTGGGTAAATGCCCAAGCTTCCTCATTCACCAGGTGGTATAGCTCTGAGGTGTGGTCTACATTGTTTCCCAGTGTTTCCCAATGGGATTGAGCTCCACTCACCCATGGTGGAAACCTGCTTAATAACTCACCCTTTAGAGGCTTTCTTTCCTTCCCTGACCCATTTCCTTACTCCTCTACTGGTGCTTCCTGGAATCACTTCTAAAATAAACTACTTGCATTCACAACCTTGCCTCAGGGTCTGCTTCTGGGGAAACCCAGTGTAAAACAGACATTTAACTTGTTTCCAAATTTTGTTATTATAAACAACGTGTTGATGAATATATTTGTACATGAGTCTTTGTCTGCATCTTTCACTATTTTTTCTAGAATAGATTCCCAGAAGTAGAATTACTAGGTCATAGGGCATAGATATATTATCTTTTTTTTTTTAGGGTACAAATATTTCAAATCTGTAATAGATATTGCCAAATTTCAGGTAGGTTTTAGATAGGAATTGGATAGAAACCAGTTCATAGCTGAATCCTCTGAGACCAGGGATTGATAACTGCTTCATTTTTCCTGCTTGTCTATATCCTTATAATCTTAAAGGATGTGGGCAAGGTAGTCCTTTTTTGGAGTGAGAAGAGTGAATGCTGTCTGTATTTGATTTTGTTCAGGTAGCTTTACATACCAATCTATTCAATCTTATCCTTATTTTGAATTTATAAACACTTAGGTTCTATGCCATCCTGCCACAGACACTATCCCTGCCACAGACACTAGCCACAGCCCTACTCATGTGCACACTATTTATTTTATTTATGTAATTCATCCAAGATCCTTTCAGTGATATTCAATTTTATAAGCACTCTTCCCCCCAGAATCAGATATGAACTGACCAGTTTGAGCCTGGATTTGGGGTTCAAGTTTTGTAATCTTGAATTCATCTCCTCTCCTGTCTTAGCCTCAGAGTTGATAAAAATGAATCTTAGACATAAAAAAGAATGAAATAATGCTATTTGCAGCAACATGGATGGACCTAGAGATTATCATACTAAGTGAAGTAGGTCAGACAGAGAAAGACAAATATGGTATCACTTATATGTGGAACCTAAAAAAAAATGATATGAGTGAACTTATTTACAAAACAGAAATGGACTCACAGACATAGAAAACAATCTTATGGTTACCAAGGCAGGATGGGGGGAGGAATAAATTAGGAGTTTGGGATTAACAGTTTTACACTACTACTACTACTAATGGATAAACAACAATGACCTACTGTATAGTACAGGGGACTATATTTAATATCATGCAATAACCTATAATGGAAAAGAATCTGAAAAAAATATATATATGTATATGCATGTGTATATATATATAAATCACTGTGTTGTATACCTGAAACTAACATGACATTGTAAATGAACTATACTTCAACTTAAAAAATGAGGCTTAGAGAGACAAGGGTGGTTTGCCAAAAGCAAACAAGAGGTTAATATAGAGCTGGGTTCAGAGTCTAGTCCCTTTGAAACCCTAGGACTAAAAACAAAACAAACAAAAACCCTCCTGGGTGGCCATGATGAATCTTCCCCAGTCCCTGTCCTTGTCCACTTTTTCTAGCTCAAGTAGATGTTTAATCTGGTACAAAGTCCCAGCGCCATCCTTTAAGATCAGGGCTCTTCCCATCTCACCAGGCTCCTCCTCCACCGCATCTCCTTACTTGCCCTTTTTTTCCAAACAACTCTCTGGCTTTTCTCTTACCTTGTCCTGACCTGCCCTCACCTCTCTCTCCCAACCATTCACTAGGTGGCTCCTCATGTGCCACCTCTTCAGGGAAGCTATCCCTTTCCTGTACCAGGTGATTGATTTGTTTGTTTTCTGGACTAGACCAGAAGTTCCTTGGTGCCAGGAATGGGTCTGGGTTTGCCACTGTGTTCACCAGCACTTACTGCAGGGCCTGGTCAAAAGCAGCTCCTGGGTAAATGTGTGCTAAATAGACAGATAGTTGGATGAATGAAAAGGAATGGAGGGTACTTGCTGATCACCTTGAATGAGGATTTGTTTGCAAATCAGCAGTCAAATTATTTAAAAACCCATCCCCACAGAGAGCCAGGGAAATGAAACAAGAATGACAGGCAAAATGTCCTCTAAGAATACCAGAGCCTCAGGGTCTTATTTTCACACCAGGCTTGGTTTATTTTGTTTATTCAGAATTTTCTTATTTCCATGTAAATCACATTCCCTGATATCATATGGCTTTGACACTATGTCTTCCTGTCTTTTGTTTAAAAAAATAAATACTATGGTTAGTGAGCTCCTGGATTTAACATGCTGCTATTATCAAGAGCTACTTTTTTTGTTTTTTTTTTTTTTGGCGGTACGCGGGCCTCTCCCTGTCGTGGCCTCTCCCGCTGCGGAGCACAGGCTCCGGACGCGCAGGCTCAGCGGCCATGGCTCACGGACCCAGCCGCTCCGCGGCACGTGGGATCCTCCCGGACCGGGGCACAGACCGGGGCACGAACCCGCATCCCCTGCATCGGCAGGCGGACTCCCAACCACTGTACCACCAGGGAAGCCCAAGGGCTACTATTTACTAGAGCTTTCTGTGTCAGGGAGTGTGTGGAGTGCCTGCCACCTGATATCTAATTAAATCCTCTCTGGTCGATATCATATGGCTTTGACACTATGTCTTCCTGTCTTTTGTTTAAAAAAATAAATACTATGGTTAGTGAGCTCCTGGATTTAACATGCTGCTATTATCAAGAGCTACTTTTTTTGTTTTTTTTTTTTTTGGCCTGCATCGGCAGGCGGACTCCCAACCACTGTGCCACCAGGGAAGCCCAAGGGCTACTATTTACTAGAGCTTTCTGTGTCAGGGAGTGTGTGGAGTGCCTGACACCTGATATCTAATTAAATCCTCTCTGTTCAGTGCTATTTCCCTCATTTTGCAGGTGAGGAAGTAAGTCCAGACAGATTAACTATTCGTGGTCACTCAAGAAATGAGCAATGAAGCTGGGATTTGAGCCCATGGCAGACCTTTTTGTTCTCCAATTCTTGTCTCCCCAGTTTACAAAGTGGTTCCATGTTCATCATCTCAATGGCTCCTTGAAGCCGCTCATGAATGAAGGAAACAGGGTTCCCTAATTAGGTTCCCTAATCCCCTGTGGAAGGTGAGGGAGTTAATGACATACTTAGGACTTCAACCTAGTCCAGCAGACCCTGTGCTCAGCTTTTGCCAGGGGTGTGACTGTGAACAATATGTTTTCCCTCTCCAAGTCACAGGGTCCTCATCTGTAAAATGGGAATGAG
The DNA here is from genome assembly GCF_002837175.3 of Physeter macrocephalus. Lineage (NCBI taxonomy): Eukaryota > Metazoa > Chordata > Mammalia > Artiodactyla > Physeteridae > Physeter > Physeter macrocephalus. The sequence continues at coordinate 26,051,817 of NC_041222.1, forward strand.
GGTTTTTTTTCCTTCCCCTGATACCAGATATGTGGTGTGTTTTCCAACACCCCTTGTCCAGCTCTCTGACACCAACTAGGTGTCCTGCAATTCAGTTCAATTCTAACATCGATACCCGGAGCTACTGTCAGACTTCACAGATTAAAGGCTCAGTCCCACAAGACTGCCCTCATTTCACAAGTAGTGGGTCCCCAGGTTATGTGCCAGACTTGGCTACACAGTCAGGATTTCCCACAACCCCTCTCCTCAGGTTCAATAATTTGCGAGAACAATTCACAGAACTCCAGAGAATGCTATACTTACTATTGCAGTTTATTATGAAGGCTATAAATGAACAGCCAGATGAGGAGGTACATAGCATGAGATCCCAGAGTCCCGAGTAGAGGAGATTCTATTCCCGTGGAGTGGGAGTGCACCACGACCCAAGCACCTTGATGTGTTCCTCAACCCAGAAGCTCTCTGAACTCATCTTTTAGGGTTTTGTTTTTTTTTAATATAATGGAGGCTTCATTACATATGATTGATTGTATACAATCATACAAATCATTGGCCAGTGGTGACTGAACTCAATCTCCATCCTATTTCCCCACCCCCGCCCTCCCCCATTCCCTCACAGGTCAGGAGTGGGAAGGTAGGGCTGAAAGTTTCAACCCTCTAATCAAGTCTTGATCTTTTGGGTAACCAGCCCTCATCCCGAAGCTATTGGGAGGTCTCATGAGTGACCTCATTAGCATACACTGGGCATGGTTGAAAGAAACTTATAGGGAGTAACAAAAGACACTCCTGTCACCCCTATCACTCAGGAAATTCCAAAGGTTTGAGGAGCTCTGTGCCAGGGACTAGAGGCAAAGACCAAATATATATTTATGATTATACTTCAGGGAATAATCATGGAACCTACCTGCAGGGTTGCTGGAGGAATGGAATGAGATAATGGAGATAAAGCAGCGAGCACACACAATTTGTCTGCAGGAAGCCCAAACCTTTCAGGCAAAGGGAGAGCAGACTGAAGCTGAGGCTGGAATGGGTGGAACTGAGGTGGAGCCAGAGCGGGTGGGAGTAGGGCAGCCAGGATGGATGGCTGAACCTCCACAGGCTTCTTGGTGATCTCAGGCTGAGATCCATACCGCTAGCTGAGAGAGGTTAGAGCTGAGAGAATGACTAAATCCAACCTGCTTGGATCCCAGCCTCTCAAAGGCTCCTGCCTCTTCCTCCTGCTTTCCCAGTCCCACCTACACATGTGCGCGCGTGCACACAGCCCCACATACACACATACACACATTCCTGGGACTCATACACTCTGTCCCAGGAACCAGCCCATTACTTCTCCCAACAGTTAGCACCAGTAGCCTCCTAAGCAGCTCTCAGGGTCACTCACCCATTCATTCACTCATTCCTTCCTTCCTTCAGTCATTCACCAAGCATTTCCCAAGGTTTTGGTGCCCTGTGCTGGCCTCACTGAACTGAACAAATCATGCTTCCCTTCCCAATAAAGGAGCTCCCCCATCAATCTAGCCAGCTCTCAGATGCTTTTTCAGGGGCATACCCTGTCTCCAGATATCCTTCCACCTTGCTGCCCTCATGAAATTCTATCATTGGCATCCTGTTTCTTATCCCTAAAATATTTTTAAATTACTATTCAAATGATGTTGAATAATATTATTAATATGATACTTATCGCCTATTGCCTGAAGTTTCAGCTTTCATTTCTCTGAGAATACCACTATACTTATAGAGTTGGTTTTGCTGGAAGACAGTGTAACAAAGTGGTTAAGGGCTTGGACTTTGGGGCTGGCATAGACCACCTGGGTCTGGGTCATGCCTGTATGTCTCATCAGTTGTGAGACCTGAAGCCTGGTACTTAACCTCTACAAACCTCCATTTTCTTATCTGGAAAAGGGGGTTTATAATACCTAATCCAAAGAGTCATAAGAAGTAAGTAGGAAAATGTTTATAAAGTGCTTAGCATTTAATGTATGTTGATAATTATAGAGATAGTCAGATTGTGTACACATCTCCATGACCTACTTTCTCTGCTTTACTTCATTTCATAAAACTTTTCTATCTTGTTACTCATTGTTCATACTTATTATTTTGAATGGCTACAGAATGTTTCATCAAGCTTCATTATAATTAACTTAGTCATTTTCTTATTGCTGGATATTTAGGTTATTTTCAGTTTTTTCCTAGTATAAATAATGCTGTGGTTAATATTTTGGAACATAAAATCTTTTTCAAAAATAGTAAAACAGGGCTTCCCTGGTGGCGCAGTAGTTGAGAGTCTGCCTGCTGATGCAGGGGACATGGG
>NC_041222.1:26056025-26098906 GCF_002837175.3 Physeter macrocephalus
CCTGCACGTCCAGAGCCTGTGCTCCGCAACGGGAGAGGCCACAGCAGTGAGAAGCCTGCATACCACACACTAAAATAAAATAAAATAAAATAAAATAGTAAAACAAATTTAGTTCAACATATTTTCGTCTCAACCCTGAGTAAAATTTTGTGAGAAATACCCTGGATACAAAGATGGCTCAGCCCTGGTCCCTTCCTTCAGGGAGCTCATGATCTTGAGCGGAGAGAAGCCTTGGGCGTACCTCCTGTCAGTTATATAAGGCAGGGAGTGCTGAGTGCTTTCAGAGAGAGGAATAGAATGCAAATGCGTGAAGTGAAAGGGATCCATTACTGTGCAGGAAGTATTTGTGGACCTGGAAGCTCCATGAAAGTTCAACTCATCCATTCAGATGTGCATCCAACAGGCTAAGCACCTCTGCTTGCAGGATTGCATCCTGCCCTCACACACTGTTGGACTGTAAAACCAGGATGCTAATCCTAGGTAGAAAGGCCCCAGAGAGATTGTCAGCTCTTCTCAGAAGCAGGCGAACTGGAGGCAGCCTGCCAGGAGGTGGAGGAAGGCTTGTGAGGTCAGGGCTTTGGCCTAAGCTCTGAAGGAAGGAAGATGGAGTCTTGGAGGAGTTACAGCTAGCAGAAGCCTCAGATGGGAGCCCTCTGGAACGGAGCATGTTGGGAGTGACGACAACTTGCTTCACTGCTGGGTTGCAATTGTTATGTTAGAGTTCAAGTCCTGGTAGAGAAGGAGGAACTTCTATATGAGGACATTTTGCCTCCAGGGAACCTAAAGCAGCTACTAAGGGTGAGTGTCTGCGGTCACTTTCGCTCATCAAACCATGACAAAACTGGATAGTAAGTGACTGCAGCTCTCCCCGAGTGCCGGGAATACATAAAATACCCCGCATAACATAAATTTACCACCTTAACAAGTGTACAGTTCAGTAGTGTTAAGTACAATATATTCACATTATTGTGCAGAACTCTTTTTTCATCTTGCAACACTGAAACTCTGAACCCATTAAACAACAACTCATCATTCCCCTCTCCTCCCAGACCCTGGCAACCACCATTCTGCTTTCTGTTTCTATGAAGTTGACTTCTCTAGGCATCTCATATAAGTGGAATCATACAGTATTTGTCTTTTTGTGACTGGCGTGTTTCGGTTAGCATAATGTCCTCGAGGTTCATCCGTGTTTTAGCCTGTGTCAGAATTTCCTTCCTTTTTTACCAGGCAACTTTGAGGCAAGTTATGCACAATACTTTATGCATGTTAAATCATGTAATCGTCACCACGACCTTGTGAGGGAGGTACTAGTCTCACCTTTGCCGCATTGAAGATGAGGATGTTGGAGGACGGTGAGACTCAGTTAACTGTCTCAAGGACTCTCAGATGGTGGTGGAGCCAGGACTTAAACCCAGGCAGCCTGGCTCTAGGATCCATGCTCTTAACTACTCCTCCACGTTTCCTCTCTCACTGTCACGAGGAGCACAGAGGTGATCAGAGATCGGTGCATCTAAACAAACAAGATGCCTATGTCATCAATTTCCAATGTTAAAGGGAAAAGGGCCTTAGGTTGGAATCAGAAGCCTGGGGTGTGCATCTGGTTTCTGCTCTTGATGTTCTGTGACTATGAGTGATTTCTTCCCCAGCCCTGTAGGGTGTCATTTTCCCCATCAGTAAAATGAGGCGGTTGGGCAAGATCATTTGGAAGGTGTCCCATGGGCAATTGAATCTGGGAAATCTGCTAAGGTTAAATATGTTTCCCTTTAAAAGAAACAAGCGTGGTTTTGGCAATGGTAAATACATAATTATTGCAGTTTTCTTTGAGAAAATCTTCCGGAGCGGGGGAGAAGAGAAAAGGGATTAATTAAGGCAATTTTAGAGGAGCAGGAAGACAAAGACCACACTCTTTTTCATTCTGTGAAAGAGCGTCTTGAGGGTTGGGTGCATGGGCAATTCATCTCTGAATCTTCAATAGTCTTGCAGCTTCCTCCGTGTAGCTGGTACCCAGGCAATATTTGAATGTGCCTGAGAGACTGTGGCCAGCTAATCTGAATGCGTCCCTAATTTACACACCTTTGTCTCTAGGTGGGGCCGTTGTAATGGACCCCTGTCAGAGTATTCACAGGAAGGTGGAACTGGGGGGAGGGTAACTCCGGCGTATTGAGGAACTTCTATGAGCTGGGTGCAAGTGCTACACATTTACTTTTTAAATAACAGCTTTATTGAGATATAATTCATATACCATACCATTCACCCACTTAGGGCACACTTCAGTGTTTTTTAGTATATTCGCAGAGGTGTGCAAGCATCATTGCAGTCAACATTAGAGCATTTTTATCACTTTCCTTAAACCCCGTACCTATTTGTAGTCTCTCCCCATTCCTCCTCAACTCCATCCTCTTCTTCCACATCCCCACGCCTAAGCTTAGGCAACCTCTAGTCTAACTAATAGATTTTTCTATTCTGGACATTTCATATAAATGAAATCATACAATATATGGCCCTTTGTGGATGGCTTCTTTCACTCAGCATACTGGAATGTTTTCAAGATTCATCCATGCTGTAGCAGGGGTCAGCACTTAATTTCTTTTTATTGCTGAACAATATCCTATTGTATGGATATACCACGTTTTATTGATCCATTCATCAGTTGATGGACATTTGGATTCTTTCTACTTTTTGGCTAATACGAATAATGCTGCTATGAACGTTCATGTACAGGTTTTTGTGTAGACACGCTTTCATTTCTCTGGGGTATATACCTAGGAGTGAAATAATTGGATCACGCGGTAACTCTAGGTTACCATTTTTGAGAAAGTGCCAGACTGTTTCCAAAGTGGCTGTACCATTTTACATTCACATCAGCAGTATATGAGGGTTCTAATTTTTCCACATTCTTGCCAACAGGTGTGTAGTGGATTGAAAGGGAGCCCCCAAAAGATATGTCCATGTCCTAATCCCTGGAACTTGTGCATGTGACCTTATTTGGAAAAAGAGTCTTTGCAGATTTAATTAACTCCAAGATTTTGAGATCTGCCCTAAATCCAATGACAAATGCCCTTATGAAAGACACACAGAGGAGAGACCCAAAGAGAAGAGGAGAAGCCCATGTGAAGAAGGAGGCAGAGACTGGAGTGAGTAGCCACAAGCCAAGGAATACCAACAGCCAGCAGAAGAGGCAACAAATGGATTCAGATTTCCCTAAAGCCTCTGGAGGGAGCATGACCTTGCCAACACCTTGATTTTGGACTTCTAACTTCCAGAATTGTAACCATCTTCTTACAGGCCTCCTACCTCCAGCCTCTGCCCCCTCCAGCCCGCCCCCGACACCAGCAGCCAGAGGAACTTCCCTAAAGCACAGCTCTGATTATGATACGTCCCACCTCAAAAACATGCAATGACAACTTACTGCCCACATGACAAAGTTTAAACTGTAAGCCTGGCATTCAAAGCCATCCCTGATCTGGCTCCTTTATCTCTCTCCAAGCTCATTTCCTTCTTCTACCCTTCACACATCTTTTGCTCCAACCAAACAGAACTACTCACTCTTCACTCTTCCACAGATGTACACCTTGTCTTTGCTCTTTTTTTTTTTTTTTTTTTTTTTTTTGGCCCTGCTGTGCAGCTTGTGGGATCTCGGTTCTCCGACCAGGGATCGAACCCATGCCCCCTGCAGTGGAAGCATGGAGTCCTAACCACTGGACCATCAGGGAATTCCCTGCCTTTGCTCTTATTATCCCTTCTGCCTGGATTGCCCTTCTCACAGCATCTTTGTGGACTGAAGTCTTTCTGCTCTTCATGACTTGGCTCAGATGTCATCCCTGCATAAACTCATCTCTTTTCTCCCAGTTGGAAGTGATCTTTATTGCATTGTGTGTCTATCCTTGATTTCCTCACCTGCAGGGCCAGGGCTGCAGCAGTACACATCTCTGGGGATGGGGGCATTCACTTCATAGTCTATGAGATTGGTTTTCCTTAGAGTTGTACAGTAAAAACCACCTGTGCAGCCTTACATGGTCACTCTGGGTAGGTTTATGTTATCCATGGGAGTCTAGAGGGATGGTCTTATGAGCTTTTCAAGCACTTTTGCAAAATTTATTAGCTCCCAAACATGAAAAGAAAACTGCAAATCTGAAATTAATTATAAGTTCTAAAGAAAAATTACTTACTTTACAGTAAAACATTTTTACACTAAAATGTAAAATGTTTACGCTAAAAATTGTTTTCACAGTACAAAATTTTAAAATTTAACTGGTGGGTTACAGCTTCCAAAGAAAAAGTAATTAAAGTCGGTGATGATGATGATGATTGATGATAGGTAACATTTATTGAGTGCTTACATGTACTAGACACTATTCTAAATGCTTTACACATTTTAAACTAATTTACCCTTTACAGCATTTCTATGAAGTTGTGCTATTATCACCATTTCAAAGATATGGAAACTTAGGTATAGCCTATGAATGTCTTAAGATGGCCCTGCTTGCCTGCATCATCCTCTAAGTTCTAGAGCACAGGGGCCATGAATGCCTCAGCGCTGTGTTCAGCTCAGGCCGTGGCACAGAATAGGTGCTCAGGGGCTGTAAAATGAAGGTACGAATGAATCACTGAGTTGAAGGTCTTCCACAGCATCTTAGATGTGTGATGTACATCTTTATGGGATGCATTGCCTTACCTTATAGTTTTTTTATTTGTTCTTATCCGTATTACTAGGGTCCATGGAGACCTGGAGCATCATTCTGGATACAGGTCTATCGGTTGTCCTGCAGAAGCGGGCATCTGCTGTTTTTAACATAGATATTCTATGCAAATAATGAGCAAAAGAGAACAGGAGTGACTACATTATTATTGGACAAAATAGATTAAATTATAATTATACATGTGAAATAATTATCCCAATCAAACTAACATATCCATCACCTCCCATAGTTACCATTTTGTGTGGGTGGTGAGAACACTTGGGATTTACTTTCTTAGCAAAATTCAAGCATATAATATGTTATTATTAACTACAGACACCGTACTGTACATTAGGTTTCCAGAACTTATTCATCTTATAACTGAAAGTTTGTACCCTTTGATGGATATCTCTCCACCATTCTACTCTCTGTTGCTATGAGTTCTACTTGTTTTTGTTTGTTTGTTTTTCAGATTCCACATTTAAGTAAGATCATGTGACGTTTGTCTTTCTGTCTGGCTTATTTTACTCAGCATAATGTTCTTCAGGTTTATCCATGTTATTGCAAGTGGCAGGATTTTCTTTCTTTTTTTTTTCAAGGCTGAATAATATGCCATAGTATGTATGTACCACATTTCTTTACCAATTTATCTGTTGATGGACTCAGGTTGTTTCCATACCTTGGCTATTGTGAATAATGCTTCAATGAACACCAGAGTGCATATATCTCTATGAGATAGTGATTCTATTCGCTTCAGATATGTATCCAGAAGTGGGATTGCTGTGTCATATGACAGTTCTATTTTTAATTTTTTGAGGAACCTTCACACTGTTCTCCATAGTGGCTGCACCAATTTGCATTCCCACCAACAGGGCACAAGAGTTTGGTTTCCTCCACATCCTCACCAACACTTGCTATCTCTTGACTTTTAGATAATAGCCATCCTACAGGTCTGGTTTTGATTTGCATTTCCCTGATGGTTAGTGATGTTGAGCATCTTTCCGTGTACCTGTTGGCCATCTGTATGTCTTTTTTGGAGAAATGTCTATTGAGGTCCTTTGCTCGTTTTAAAAATCGGGTTATTTGCTCTTTTGCTGTTGAGTTGTATGAATTCTTTTTTTTTAAACTTTTAAAATCATGCTTAATTAGCTTATTTTAAAAATATATAAATTCTAAAAATATATCATACCAAGAGTATCCGATAAGGACTTTTCATACCTTCCAGTTCAGCCTACATTCTCAAAACACATCCCTGACAACAATGATATCACTGGGCATAGGGGTAGGGGGTTGGGGGCAGCCTCTAAGACAGTCACTGAGGAGGGGCCACACCTCAGTGTAAGTCAAGTTACAGTTAGAACTTAGTCATAGAATAATATGTCTAACAGACATCTTTCCTTACATTTAAATTATTCTTCCATTTTTTCCCTAAAGCCTTTCTTTCCTCTATAAGCCCTCATCCTAAGCACTCATTTAGTTTGCTTTTTTTTCTCTCTTTTGTTCCACTGGTGTAACATGAAACATTATGTTCAGTAAACTATCTTCTGGAGAAGAAAAATCAAAACATGATCAAAGATAAGAATTTACCAAGTTTAAATTTTAGGACTCTAAAAACCTAAGTGGTTTAATCATCAGTTGCCCCAAAGCATTCTTTGTTTCTTTTCCAAGATGATGATGATTCTTCATACAGTTCCTTTTTCCATATGGGTACCTTGGCTTTTAAAGTATCAATGGCATAGCTCACAGCTTCGAGGGATGCAGCCCTATGGGCTGAGGACACAGCATAATGATTGCTTCTGACACTGGAACTAAGCCAAGTCGTTGGAACACTGCTGTGTGTTTGGCCATTTCTGCCTAATGTCACTACAAATTTTTCTGACTTCATTTTCTGCCATTGGTAGATATGCTTCATATTCTAAGCTAATGACTTTTTTCCCTTCGAAGTTATTCCTTGTAGTTCCTACAAATAGGGATATTGCACCACAGAGTGGAGAAATCACCAGCTGTGAGACTTCATCTACTGAAAGTTTCTCAGATGTGAATGTTATTATACCTTTAGATTTCTCTTCAACTTCATTTATATCTTTCCCAGGTGGCTCAAAAGCACTATCCTCCACTTGTGGGGGGTGTGGATAATGGCAATTTCATCTCCTGATTGAAGCAGGAGGAGCTGATCTGTAAGCTCGACATATTCTTGAGGAACAGCAAATATCACCTGATTTCTGACATCAGTCAATCCAGAATGGCGCGTTTCTATCTCATTCCACAGCTGCAATGCTTTTATTTCTTGTGGCACAGAAATGGTCTCTGAGCGAATTCCTCTTATTTCAGCACTTTTTGCAAAATACAACACTTCCACCTGGCACCGTGGCACCATCCCGCCAGGGAACCCTAGCCTGGTATCCCCGAATTCTTTATATATTTGGGGTATTAACTCTTTATCAGATATATGGTTTGCAAATATTTTCTCCCATTCCATAGGTTGCCTTTTCATTTTGTTGATTGTTTCCTTTGCTGTGCAGAAACTTATTAGTTTGATGTAGTCTCATTTGTTATTTTTGTTTTTGTTGCCTGTGCTTTTGGAGATAAAATAGATTTGAAGCAAAAAGTTTACAAGAGACAAAGAAGGACAATATATATTGATAAAAATTTAATCCATCAATAAGTATTAAATTAGGTAACAACTATAAACATATATACACCTGAAAATAGAGTCCCAAAATATATGAAGCAAAAATGGATAGACTTGAGGGGAGAAAGAGACAATTCTACAGTAATGGTTGGAGACTAGTTGTATTTGGAATATCATTCTTCTCCAACTAGTTCAGGCAATTCAAGTTTGAAGGAAGAGAGTTAATTGCAGAGTAATGAGTCACCATGGCTTTCAGAGACAGGATGAGTGGGGAATAAAGGCAAATTCAGAATAAGTGGATGGATGTAGCAGCACACCTCTGAAGTTGAGAGCATGACAGTTCAACTGGTGTGCAATCACGAGTCTGAAAACAAATTGCTATATTCACATCGCTGGTAGCAGGCACGGGGAATAGCACCTCAGCCATAGCAGCTTGGGGACTGACTGGGATTTCTTTGGCTGGTAGCTGCTCTCATTTTGGAAGAGCCTCTGGTCCCCGTGTGAGATTCCTCAGCCCCTTCCTGAATACGTACTATGTGCCGGGCACTGGTAGGGTATCAGGGATATGAAATGATGAGATAAGGAATGAAGTACTGACACATGCCCCAACATGGATGAATTTCAAAAGCATTATGCTAAGGGAAAGAAGCCCGACACAAAAGACCACATATCATCTGATTCCATTTACATGAAAGGTCCAGGAAAAGCAAATCCATAGAAACAGAAGGCAGATTAGTGGTTGCGTGGGGCTGGGGCTGGGAATGGGGAGTGATGGGCATGAGGGAAATCAGGGGGATGATGGAAATGTTCTCAAACTGGACTATGGTGGAGGTTGTGCAGCTCTGTAAATTTATGGTATAAATCATTGAATTGTACACTTAAAATAGTGAATTTAATGGTGCATAAATTATACTTCAATTAAGTTTAAAATAAATCAGGAGGTCCCTGTCTCTTCTTCTGGAATGTGGACCTTCCTCAGGAAGAGGAACTTGCAGGACACACGTTGGACCCATTGGGGTGGAGCCAGCTTGTATGGGACACAGTACTAGGCACTTGAGAGGAGGAGGGGGAAGGGCAGGGAGATGTGTGCTTGACCCATTTTCACTTTGGGAAACACATGCTGCACACGGTGTACATTTTATTCCTCCCCCAAAAGCAAAAGATTCATGCCTAGCCCAGGAGAGGAACACCAGGACCCTGCCAGTGTCTGCAGTGATTGGTCTGTGCTATCCTGGTGGGGTTTTTTTGTTTTTTTTTTTTTTACGGTACGCGGGCCTCTCACCGTTGTGGCCTCTCCCGTTGCGGAGCACAGGCTTCGGACGCGCAGGCTCAGCGGCCATGGCTCACGGGCCCAGCCGCTCCACGGCATGTGGGATCTTCCCGGACCGGGGCATGAACCCGTGTCCCCTGCACCGGCAGGCGGACTCTCAACCACTGCGCCACCAGGGAAGCCCCTGGTGTTTTTTTGATAGTCAGCCACGAGTGGGAATTTCAGCCCACCCCAGCCAGTCTCAGAACATGGAGGCCTAGAAGGGGAAAGGGCTGTGACCCTGGTTCAGATAGCAACTGGGTGGATTTAAACCCAGGTCTCCAGCACCCCATGCTCCTGCTTCTTCCCAACAGGTCTCTCTGGGCTCCTGCATAGCAGGCTCTTTAGGACAAGGCTGGGAGGACCTGGGCTGACTCAGAGGCATGGTCTTTCTCTTCTGAGATGGTGGAAATCTGGGCTTGAGGTCAAGCTCTGACACTGGGGGAAAGAAATCACGTTCTTTCTCTTGGGGATCAAGGGTCTGTGTTTGCACAATGGGGGCGTGAGACGAGGTGAGCTCTCCTGAGCACTGATCTCTTCTGAATAAAGGCCTTACTCTAGGGAGCTTGGTAGTTCCAACCTGCCCAGGAGCCTGGAACATCCCAACCTTTGGGCCAGCCCTTGGAGGTGAGTCACAGGGAAGAAGATAATTCCATTATGGAAGGGGGCCACCCACTGGGGCTTTATTACCCAACATAATAGTAAAGTAATTGCCTCTATTTATCCAGTGCCTAGTATGAACCAGACACTGTGGTAGGTGCTTCCCTGGCTTTATCCCACTTAATCCTCAAAGTAGCAGGCTAAAGGTAAGTGGTATTATTTGTATTTTACAAAAAAGGAAACTGAGGCTTAGAGAGGTGAGGCAACCTAGTATGCATTCCCTGCCCACATCTGCCTCTCGAAATCTTACTCATGGCTTGAGACCCAACCCTGGCGCCATAGCTCTCCTTGGAGCCACCTCAATGCCTCTGCTGTATCTGTCTCCCATGGCACTTAGGCTGTGGACTGTGGTTCTCTGAATTTGTGTCAGTTGCCCCATGAAGCTGGGAGCTCTGGGAGGGCAGGAAGCTGGCCCAACTGGCCTCTGCCTCCCCAGTCTGGCCAGGCCTTCTGGGAATGTGGGTGGGATTGCCTCCCAATATGCAAACTGGGTCAAGACTCACAGATAAGGATAAGAAGATGACAGGGTCAGCAATGGTCAAAGGAAGTTGTAATCCTCATATCCACCCTATGAAGTAGGAATAATGATTCCCATTAAATAACAATGAGGAAATCATCCCAGAGAGCCTGAGTTAGTTGACTGAGGTCACACTGCCAGCAAGTGGAGGAACTAGATTCAAGCCCTGGACTGATTCCAAAGCCCATGTTTTGGGACTTCCCTGGTGGTCCAGTGGGCAAGACTCCACACTCCCAATGCAGGGGGCCTGGGTTCGATCCCTGGTCTGGGAACTAGATCCCACATGCATGCCGCAACTGAGTCCACATGCTGCAACTAAGAGTCCACATGCTGCAACTAAAGATCCCACATGCTGCAAGGAAGATCCCGTGTGCCGCAACTAAGACCTGGCGCAGCCAAAATGAAGGAGGGAAGGAGGGAAGAAGTGAAGGGGGGAAGGAAGGAAGGGAGGAAGGAAAAAATTGTGGCTTCAAAGCCCATGTTCTTTTCATTGTTCTAGGGAAGTTGCTGGATTTTCTATCTTTCAGGATAGCAGTTTGTCATGATTAATTTCTTCTATTGGAATTCAAGCTCCCTGAGGGGAGCGATTGGGGTGGATTCACCTTCCTCTCTACAGAGTTGGGCACATACAAATAACAAAGAATTGTGGAAATGATTAAATTGAGTGCACTAAAATTTTCAGAAACAGCTGTGGTGAAGGAGAAGCCAGTAAATAGTGGTACCCCAATTAACCACCTTTTTGAGGGTGAAGAGAGGGTGACCAGCTGTCTCCCAGGGCTCATTGCTGCTTTGCCGTGTGCCACTGCCTCACGCCTGCAGGTTGAGGAGGTGAGAGCCAAAGGGGACGTTGGCTGTCTTCTCACTAATGCCTTTGACTCACTGACTTATTCAGCAAATGTTTATTGACTATCTTTACACATTAGTAATATCTTCAGCTGAGACAGTCATGGCCGTAGGAGTCTCTTTTTGGTGCCATGTGGAAAGACCTTTGGGTCATACCTTTATGTGCTGTGGGCAAATTGCCAGTCGATGAGGTGGGCTAGAAAGAGGCTCAGGATAGCTGGGCTCAAGTCCTAATTTTGCTGCTCTCTTGGACAAGTCACATCCACTCTCAGAGTGTCCACACTAATCTATGTTATTGCATTTACCACATTATTACATTGTAATTATATATGGCGTCTGCAGTGTCTTTCCATACCACGAGTTCCCTGAGGAGAGGACAGTGGCTATGTCATCTTTGTTTTCCCACTCACTGTCTTATGTATCATACCTGGTGCATCATAAACTCTTAGTAGTAGTAATAATAGTATAGTACTGATGATGGTAAAAGTTCTCCACTTATGGAGAGCTAACCGTGTGCCAAGCACTGTTTTATGTGCTTTTGTGTTGTAACTCATTTAATCCTTGTAACAAGTCTATTAATTAAACAGTATTATTATCTCTGCAGATGAGAAATCTGAGGCACAGAGAGGTTAAGTAACTCGCCCAAAGTCACATAGTAAGTGGCAGAGGCAGGGTTTATGTTCAGTTCCTCTGTCCACAGTTCATGGTATAAACCACTCGTACAACATGGTCTGTTTGAAGAACGGAACAAGCTGTGAAATGAGGCCCTCCAAGGTCTCTTTAGCTCTAATTTCCTGTGAGTCTCAAAAATGCCTCTCAGCAGACTGCAGAAAGGGACATCTGCTCTGGCATGGCCGTGTAGACCAGGGAAACAGGTCCACACTGGTAAACAGTGGGGTCTGCTGAGAGTAGGAGTTTGAAAGCTGACTGTGGCACTTATGGCTGTGACCTTGAGAAAGTTATTTAACCTCCTTGAACTTCAGTTTCCTCACAGGGCAAAGGACAGTAATGGCTACATTGTAGCACTGTTGGAAGAATAAAATAAAAATACAAAAAACCAAAAAGAGAATATCTTATGGAAAGTGCTTAACACAGAGGTAGCTCTCTACAGAAAACTGTGGAGTTTGGAATGTAATTGTTACAGAGTTGGAGATGCTTTATTTTTTTTAATTTAAAAAAAAATTATTTATTTATTTATTTTTGGCTGTGTTGGATCTTCGTTGCTGCGCATGGGCCCTTTCTAGTTGCGGCGAGGGGGGGCTACTCTTCGTTGCGGTGTGCGGGCCTCTCGTTGCAGTGGTCTCTCTTGTTGCAGAGCATGGGCTCTAGGCGCACAGGCTTCAGTAGTTGTGGCACGCGGGCTCAGTAGTTGTGGCTCAGGGGCTGTAGAGCGCAGGCTCAGCAGTTGTGGCACACGGGCTTAGTTGCTCCATGGCACGTGGGATCTTCCCGGACCGGGGCTCGAACCCGTGTCCCCTGCATTGGCAGGCGGATTCTTCTCCAGGAAGTCCCTGGAGATGCTTTAGAACAGAGCTTGGTGGGGGATTCAGGTGGGTCAACTTCTCAAAGATTAGTATGAGAGATCATAAAAAAGTAAGTGAATCCAAGGGTGGTCTGCTTTCTGGATGTATGGACTTTGGATGGAAATCTAGCAGGTTGCCTTTGTGTGGTGAGTGTGTGCGTGTCTACGTAGGGAGACTTGGGGTCAGTTGCTGGGGATGGGGTGGGAACATATGTTGAACCGAGCAGAGACCAGGGAGTGAGGAAACATATTCAAATTCCAGCTCTGCCACTACCTTCCTGTGTGATGGAACAGGTTTGGCAAGTCACCAATCATCTTTGGGTTTCCAGTTCCCCAGTTCCAAGTTTAGGGGGTTGAATCTAAAGAGCTCCAAAATCTCAGTGAATACTACCAGTTTAGAAATTCCCAAGCTAAATTCCTCGATGAATGAAAATTCCTCTAGTATCCATTTCTACTGAAAGAGCAACTGGTTTTTCTTCCCGCTGGCATTGCTATGTATTTGAATCAGATACAGGTGAGAGGCATTTTGTTCTGGCATTTAGGCCCCTCCCCTCTCAAGTTGGTGAAGAGCTCCAAGAGGCCCAACTATCCCAGCCAGGTTGACTCAGGCCTCTGGATAAAAATATCCAATCAGTCAACCAGCGTTTACTTTATTTAAAAAAAAAAAAAAAATCATGAGAATTCCCTGGTGGTCCAGTGGTTAGGACTCCGTGCTTTCACTGCTGAGGGCTCGGGTTTGATCCCTGGTGGGGGAACTAAGATCCTGCAAGCCTCGAGGCGTGGCCAAAAATCACATAATTAGAGAGCAAATACAGGATTATGGGAGAAAACACGGATAAGCAAAATGAACTAAATTAAAATCTTCCATAATCCCATGAGATGATCATTAGTAACATTTTGGCATATATATATTTCCTGATGCTTTTTTCTGTGTAAAGTTTATTTTAAAAATTAGATCCTTACAGTGCATACCTAGCATTTTGCAACCTGCTTTTCCCCACCTAACGTTATATTGTGAACGATGTTCCCCTATATTACATATACTCCTATATTTTTAATGGCTCAAAAGTATTCCATTGTATGGATGTAAGATTTATTTAACCAATCCCTTATTGGACCTTTTGGTTGTTTCCATTTTTCACTCTGATGAATATGTGTCTTTAAATATTTGGGTACATCTTTCAGGTTTTCTTAAATTTCTCAAAAAAGGAATTGCTGGGTTGAACAATATGGACATTTTAAAGGCTTTTGATACGTTTCCTTTTGCTTTCTAGAAAGTTTGTATCAAAACGAATTCACCATGAGATAAGAGTTCATGTATTCTTACTTTAAGAGCAAATAGGAGGGGTCCCTAAGGTAGTTAGGGATTGGGGGTCGGGGAAGCTATGCAAAAGAATTGTCCAGGGGGAGATCCGTAGAACAAGTAGGACTGAGCCAAACAAAGAGGGAATGTAGTGATAAGTGTTCTCGACAGAGGGAACAGCATGTGAGAAGGCCCAGGGGCATGGCACTCTGAGAACAGAAATAAACTCCATGTGGTTAGAGTCTGGAAAGCAGGCAAGTAACATGTGGCATGACATGATAAGATTTGTATTTAGTAAGGGCACTTTGGCTTCAGTGTACAGGACTGACTGGGGGCAAGACTGGAGATGGAGTGACAAGTTAGGAGGCTGTTGCAGTCCTCCAAGTGAGCAATGTAGCAGTGGCCAAGACTGGGGTAGTGACAGTGGGAATGGAAAATAGACTGAAGGGACATTAAAGAGGTGGGAAGGACAGGACATAGTGATTGCTTGGACAGTAGGAGGATGAGAGAGAGGGAAGCCTTAAGGATGGCTCTCAGGTTTCTCCCTGACCTGGGAAGAATGGAGAGCCTAGACATCGCCCTCTGATTTTGGGTTAGGAAGAGGATGTGTTCAGCTTGGAACATATTGAATGTGAGGTTCCTGTGGCACCCATTCGAGTGGAGGTGTCCTGTAAATATCTGGATCCATAGAAGAGAGGTCTGGACTGCATGTAGCTGCTGGGACCTGAAGTCTTGGAGAGGATTCAGTCACCAAGTCATCCCTCACCAAGGAACAGAGGGATGCCTAAGAGAGAACCCCAAGGCACACCAACTCCGAAGGGATGAGTAAGGGAGGAGGAATCTGCAACGAGACTGGGAAGGAGTAGCCAGAGAAGTGGGAAGAAAACCTGGAGTGCCTGTTGTCATGGAAGCCAATGGAAAAGAATTTTTCAAGGACAGTGGCTGGCAGCATCTGATATAAGTATGACCCTCACACCTTTTCAAGGGCCACCTCATTTAATCCTCCCAACAGATTGTCGAAGTGGGGACCTTCATCACGCCATTTCGAAAGAGGAAACTGAAGACCAGAGAGGGTAGGCAAATTTTCCAAGGCCATTCAGCAAGTCAGTGGCAGACAAAACTTGAACCCAGGTCTTGATAGGCTGTGTGTGCGCCAGGTGGGAGAGGGTAGCATATAGAATTTTAGCGTGAGCTCCTGGAGTAGGTGATAAGAGAAATAATTAATGGCCACCACTCACCGTGTACACAGTGTGTGCTTGGCACTGCTCCAGGCCTCACCTGCACTATTTCTGAGCCTCAAAACCACAAGGAGAGGTAGTGATTTTATTCCTTGTGCACAGAGGAGCCTGGGGACCGGAAGCGAAGTGACATCCGAGATCACACACCATGGCAGGTGGCAGGACCGGGTTGGGAACCCAGGTCTTCCCCATTCCCAGCAACGATCGCGGCGGCCCTTTCCCGAAGAGCGGCGCGGTGTCTCCAGCGGGAACACCCGGAGGCGCCCCTTGAGACCCCCGCCCGCCCCTTGCCCCCGCGCGCATGCCTGGCCGCTGAGGCGTGAGAGCAGCCGCCCGGAGCCCTCCCTCCCGCGCTCCTTGCACAACCGGCCCGGATAAGTGCTGCGTCTCTGGGCAATTATCGCCCTCCCGCCTCCGCCGCAGGGGATGGCCGGCAGAGGGCCAAAGGCCAAGGGAGTCCCAGCCACCCAAGAAGAGCGGTACCCACCGGTGGGACCAGCCACCAGCTCTATGCGCGACTGCACAACGCCAGGCCGCGGGGAGCGGAAGGCGGGGAGGCGGCGCGGGCGATGACGTCACGCGCAGCGGCCCGGAACCCAGGGCTTCTGCCCTGCGGGCCACCCCTGGCCGCGGACCTGCGGGAGAAAGCCGGGCGTGGCCGTGCGTGCGCTGCCAGGTAGTCCCCTGAAAAGCATTCTTTTCCTTCTTTTCATCTCCATTTCTTCCCTTTATTTCCTTCTTTCTCTCTTCTTTTCCTCTTCATCCCTGTGATCCTCCCTCTTCCTCCCATTACTTCCTCCTCCCTTCCTCTTTCCTTCTTCCTTCCTTTTCCCCTTCTGTCCTTCCTCCATCCTCTCTCTTTCCTTCTCTTCCTTCCCCTATCTCTTCCTCCCTCCTTCCCTACTCCCTTCTCCTTCCTTCCTCCCTCTCTCCTTTCCTTCCTCTCCTCCCTCCTTTCTTTCTCCCTGCCTCTCCTTCCTCCCTTTTTCATTTCTTCACTTTTGAAAATAATTTTTAATTTCTAACTATGGTAAAAAGCACATAATATAAAATTTACCAACTTAACCATGTTTAAGTGTACAGTCAGTAGTGTTAAGTACGTTCACGTTGTGGTGCAACCAGTCTCCAGAACTATTTCATCTTGCAAAACTGAAACTATATACCCACCCATTGAATAACAACGCCCCATTTCCCCCTCCCCCCAGCCCGTGGTAATCACATTCTACTTTCTTTTTCTTCATTTCTTCCCTTTGCTTCTTTGTGCCCTTCTTTCTTTTCCTTTACTTCTCTTTTTTCTTCCCCTCCCTCTTTCCATCTTTCTCTCTTTCTTTTCTTAAAAACCTGTTGGCCCCACTGCATTCTTGCCAGCCCTCTACAGCCTCTGCCAGGGGCTGGACCAAGAGGGCTGTAAGCGAGGTTGTTAGAGGGCTGGTGAATCATCATTCCTCTCCCGTGTTTTTAGGGCCAATGGGCGGCCCCTGGAAGCCTCACCTGGCGATTGGATGGTAAGCAGACATGTCCAGCAAGGAACTTTTGCCAGGAAGAGTTAATTAGAGAGAGGCCCTGACTCCACGGTCAGGCTGGGAGCCCCTGTGTCCTCTGGGGCTCCCCTTCCAGACAGTGCAAGACAGCGTGATTATGGTGATGGTGGTGAAAAGTTGGACTGACACAAAACTTTATAGTTTACAAAACAATTCATAGACATGATCTCATTCTTGTTCTCACAACAATCTTGGGAGGTAAGCCTTACTATTCCCTTTTTACAGGTGAGGAAACTGAGCCTCGGAAAGGTGAAGGGATTTGTGTATGGCTGTGGAGCAGTATTGGCAAGGGGGGGACCCAGATTTGTATCACAAAAGCAGGAAAAAAAGGGGCTAGGTCAGTGTTTAAAACATCTTTTAAAAAGTCATTGCTCCCTCTTCTGTGTTCCCATAGCACCTTGTTTAGACCTCTTGAGTGTAGGCCCCACCTGATGGGTTTCTTCAACACCTGGGCCTAATGGGCAGATAATGAGTGAGTGGTGGAGGTATTTGATGGTATGCATAGCAAGTGTAAAAGAGTTGATATGTAGGCCACTTAGAGACCTTTAAAAGTCAAGTAGAGTTGCCACCCAGCTGTCCCTGGGTTATCTGGAATTGTGGCTCTCCATTCAGGGAACATATTGAGAGAATAGAGGACTTCTAAGTGTGGATGGAGTTGCAGTTTTCCCACCTTTTCTGGGTAGCACCTCTGGCTCCCGGACAGTTCACATTCTTTGAGTACGTTCTGTTTCAATCCTTTTGTCATTTGTTGGTGCAGAAATAATTTTATGCATGGGTAATTGTGGTAGATTATTAGTGTTCACCAATATCCACTTCTTCCCTACATCATGCAATCTCCAGTCCCCTTGAAGTAAAGCATGGTCACATGACTATTTTTGGCCAATAAATATGATTACAAGTGGTGTTTGTTCCCTGTGGACTGGAACTTTGAGTTGCAGGTACTTGACTCTTTAGTTCTCTCTTCTCCGGCTGCATTGACTAAGGAGGCCACATTCCAGGATGTTGGAGCTTTATTGGTCTGGGTCTCAGGGAGACTACCATGAACATGACCCCCATCAACTGTTATGGATGTGCAGGGTGAGTGAGAAATAAACCTCGGTGGTATTAAGCTGCTCAGATTTGGGCTGTTTGTTACTGTAGTTTATTCTAGCCTATTCTGTCCAATACAGTCATCGATAGAGCAATCAGTATAACACATTGAGTGCTTAGTCAATTTTTAAAATTTATTTACTTTTATATTTGGCTGTGTTGGGTCTTCATCGCTGCACACGGGCTTTCTCCAGCTGCGACAAGAGGGGGCCACTCTTCGTTGCGGTGTGTGGGCTTCTCATTGCGGTGGCTTCTCTTGTTGTGGAGCATGGGCTCTAGGGTGCGCGGGCCCCAGTAGTTATGGTGCATGGGCCCCCCAGTTGTGGCTCGCGGGTTCCAGAGCGCAGACTCAGTAGTTGTTGCTCACGGCCCTAGTTGCTCCGCGGCCTGTGGGATCTTCCCGGACCAGGGATCAAACCCGTGTACCCTGCACTGGCAGGCGATTCTTAACCAATGTGCCACCAGGGAAGTCCCTGGAACAAGATTTAAATTTTTTAAAGAAAAATTTATAACTGCACAATCTAGTAGAAAATAAAAGCATGATTTAGATTTTCTTCCTTAAACATTCCTTATCACATATACTTTAGAAAATGTTTTTAAGAGCATCGAGATATAATTGAAATATGATAAACTCCACATACTTAAAGTGTATAATTTGATAAGTATTGACATATGTATGTACCTGTGAAACTATTACTCCAATCATGATAGTGAATATGTCCCTTACCTGCAAAAGGTTTCTTGTGTCCTTTTGAAACTCCTCTGTCCTATCCTTAGTCACCAGGCAACCACAGATCTGCTTTTGTCGCTATAGCTTAATTTGCATTTCCTAGAATTTTATATAAAGGGTATCATTCAGTACGTGCTCATTTTTGCCTGTCTTCTTATACCTTAGTATAATTCTTTTGAGATTCTTCCAGATTGCTGAATATGTCAATAACTCATTCTTTTTATATTGCTGAATACTATTCCATTGTAAGGATAGACCACAATTTGTTTATCCATCCTCTATTGATGGACTTTGGTTATTTCCAGTTTTGGGCTATTAGATTAAAATTGTTATGAACATTTGTGTACAAGTCTTTGTGTGGACATGTGCTTCCATTTCTCTTGGGATACCTAGGAAAGGAATGGCTGGATCATATGGTAGTTGGTGTATGCTGAACTTTCTAAGAAAGATTAGTCCTTTGGTCTTTTTAACCTTAATCATTTTAATAGGTGTGCAGTGTATCTCATTGTGGTTTTTAAAATTGTGATAAAATACAGAAAAACATAAAATTCACCATTTTAAGCATTTTAAAGTGTGCAGTCTAGTGGCATTTAGTATATTCACAATACTGTGAACCATCGCTACTGTGGTTGCAGAATATTTTCATCACCCCCAAAGGAAACTCCATATTCATTAAGAAGTCACTCCCTATTCCCCACTCCCCCAGTCCCAGGCAACTACTCATCTGTTTATTGTCTTTATAGATTTGCCTATTCTGGATATTTCATAATGGAATATGAAATAAATGGAATAATGCAACATGTAGTCCTTTATGACTAGCTTCTTCCACTTAGCTTGTTTTTGTGGTTCATGTTTGTAGCATGTATCAGTACTTCATTCCCTTTTGTGTCTGGATAATATTCCATTGTATGTGTATACAGCATTTTATTTACCCATTCATCAGTTCATGGACATTTGGGTTTTTTTCTGCTTTTTGGGTATTATGAATAGTGCTGCTATGAACTTTTAAAAAATTTTAAATTTTATTGTGGTAAGAACACTTAACATGAGATTTACCTTTTTAACAAATTTTAAGTTTATAGTACATTTTTGTTGACTCTAAGTACTGTGTATAGGTGTTTGAGCATCTATTTTCAGTTGTTTAGGTATATATGTGGGAGCGGAGCTACTAGATCACATGGTAATTTTATGTTAAATTTTTTGAGGAACCACCAAACAGTTTTCCACAGTGACTGTATCATTTTACATTCCCACCAGTGAGGCATCAGGGTTCTAATTTCCTTGCAAATATTTATTTTCCATTTTTGGGGGTTAATAGCCATCCTAATGGGTGTGAAGTGGCATCTCATTGTGTTTCCTTTGTTTTTGAAAGATAATTTCACTGCATGTAGAATTCTGGGTTGCCAGTGTTTTCTTTCAGATGTTAAAGATTTTGCTGTACTCTCTTCTAGCTTGCATTGCTTTCAACAACAAATCTGCCATCATCTTTGTCTTCCACTGTATATAATGTGTCTCTTTCTCAGAGTACTTTTAAGATTTTCTCTATGTCATTTGTCTTGAGCAAGTTGATTATGATATGCCTTGTGTAGTTTTCTTCATGTTTCTTCTGTTTGGAATTCACTTGGCCTCATGGATCTGTATATTTAGAGTTTTCAGTATAATTGGAAAATTTTTGGCCATTATTTTTTAAACAGATTTATTGAGATATAGTTTGTATAACATATAATTAAGCTATTTAAAGCATACGATTAAATGTATATTATTATCTATGTGGATGATGCACATTCATCACCACAGTCAGTTTTAGAGCATTTTCATTATCCCAAAGAGAAACTCTGTTCCTTTTAGCTGTCACATTCCAACCTCCCCCCACCCCACCCCCACTACTAATCTATTTTTTTGTCTCTATGGATTTGCTTATTTTAGACATTTCATATAAATGGAATCATACAGTATGTGGTCCTTGGCCGTTATTTCTTTAAATATTTATCTTTCTGTCCCTTCCTCTTTCTCTCTCCTTCAGGTACTCCCATTTGTTTTAAAATTATTTTGAAAATTGTATTGCAGTATAATTAGTTTCCGTTGTAATCCTTTATATTTTATGCACTTAAATACATCATTCTAAGATGTCCATAGGCTCTGCTAGACTGCTAGAGAGGTCCTTGGCCCAAAAATGTTGAATAAATATTCTTATTCTAGACAGTGTTATAGATGAGTGTTTTTCAAAGAAAGCTGTTCCTCAGGATATTAATAGTTGCTGTGGTAGAGGTATTCTTTGCACACATAAGCTTGGGAAACACTGAGTGAAACAACATTTGATATCTTTTTCTGTTGGATTTCTCAGAGCCTTTTATTTACTAAAATGCTTTGTGTATGTCAGAGAGGAGATACGATGTACATTTTCCAAATCCAGTGTAGCATATAGTACACACTTTTAAAATTTGTTATTAAAAAAAATCCTCTAGTAATATCTAGTTTAATGAATTTTACAAATGAAATGCTCCAGAACATAAATCCCCTAAAAAAGGGCCTGAAATATATTTAAATTATATATAAATATTTCTTAAATTAAGGATAATAGTCTAATGGACCCATTTAAAAGGACAAAAATCTCATGGATTCCCCAGCATTGACTTAAATGTATTTTAGTTTAATGTAATTTTAATATGTACAGATATAAAGCTAGGTATAACCTCCCTATAAATAATAAAATCAAAACAAATCTACAAATTAAATATAATACTACAAAACCCATCAAATCCAGACTAATGGCATTTAATGTGTTGGATTTTTTTTTTTTTTTCTTGCTGACACTAAACAGTTATTAGCAACGCTACTCTGGGGCTGACCTTTTAAGGGGAAGGTTCTTTTGAATCCATCATGCTTATACTACTGTGCGTGTGAGATGACTTAGTTCTCCCACAACCTTTCTCCTTTTGAACCTCTGTAAACTTGATTCTTACAGGCCTGTGATAGTTCATCTTCAGTTAACACCTTGAGATTAGGTCTGCCTCGCTTTTCTCATTAACTATTATAATTAAAATATTACTGCCTGATTCCAATTCCATCATAAAAGTGCGAACATGGGCACCGTGATGGTTAATTTTATGTGTCAACCTGACTGGGCCAGGGGGTGCCCAGATATTTGGTTAAACATTATTCTGGTGTTTCTATGAGGGTGTTTTTTATTGAGATTAACACTTAAATCGATTGAGTAGAGGAGATCGCCATTCCTAACGTGGGTGGACCTCATCCGGTCACTTAAAGGCTTGCCTAGAGTAAAAAGGCTGACCCTTTCCTGAGCAAGAGAGAATTCTTCCTGTCTGACTGTCTTTGAACTGGAACATTGGCTTTTTTTCTGGATCTCTAGCCTGTCAGCCTTTGAACCAGAAGTATACCATCAACACTCTTGGTTCTTAGGCCTTGGGACTTGGACTGGAACGAAACCATTTGGCTCTCCTTCGTCTCCAGCTTGCTGACTCACCCTATAGATCTCTGGAGAACCCTGCCTAATACAAGCACTGACATAATGTGGCAGTCGTCAGGGCTAGAGTATAATTTTTTAGTATTAAATATGTCCCGTGCAATATCTGGGATATATTTATACTAAAAAAGTATTCATCGTTTATCTGAAATTCAAATTTAACTGTGAGTCCTGGATTTTATCTGGTAACCCTACCTCTAGATGAAACTGTCCACCACAGCGCTGCACTACCCAGGAGCAAAGTGACAGACTGTGGACCTTGTGCTCCAGATCTCCATAGCACTGCACCACCAGAGAGAAAAGTTGGCCCTCAGGATCCAGCTTCAGGGCAGATGGCCCCTCCCCAGAAGCCTTCACAGAGAACGCCAGCACCAGCCACTTAAGAGAACAATCCCCCAGGGGCTCACTTTGTGGTTTCTGTCCCATGTGCTGGCACAGAAGAGAATTGTTGCCCGCCAGCCATGTTCTTTCTGTATCAAATCTGCCTTTCAGTAGGAGACCCTCAAGATTAACCCCAAGATGCCTCAAACACCGTTTAACCTCAGTCATCTCCAGAAACTCAGGCTCTTCAGGGCAATGGGACCCTAATCCCCATGGTACTCTGAACAGTCTCTAATCTGACTCAATTTCCTACCTCTTCTGGCACTCCCAAACTCTTCCTCTGGGGGTTTGGGAACTCATGGCCATCAGTTACACTCTCCCCAATATCCTCAACCTCTTCTTTGAGGGTTCACTTCCATTTCTGTACCAAATGAAAGCTGGGTGTGTGCCGATGACACTCTTTCTTCTGCAACCCTTTCACGTGGAGGACGTTTTTCCTCTTAACCACTGGGTACCTGAGGGCATGGAGGTGAAGTAGGTGGGATAGGTGAGTTAAGTGTGGTGGATTCGGTAGAGTCTCCTTGCTTTCTGTTGTTAATTCTAAATCCAGTTCTCTCTTTTCCTTCAAAACTCCACTCCCTTGAAGTTCACATGAACCCATTCTTTACCCTCATTCACTATTGTCTTTAGCACTGACACACTGTCTTCCTGTCTGTCCTTTGTTCCTGACACCGTTCCTGGTGACTTCAGCATCCATATGGATGAGACGTCTAACATGTTGGCCTCTCAGTTCCATGCCTTTCTTTGATCTTCTCCTCTCTGATCTCCTCCCTTGATCTATCCCACCCCAGCCACCCATTCCTTTGTCACACCCATGACCATATCATCACCTAAAACCTAGGCATCCCACTCTGACCACCACCTCCTCTCATTCCAGCTCCCAGAGGGTAATGTTTCTACGCTGTCTCATCAAGACTTCTAATACACTGCTCCTCCCACTTTTTTATCATCTGTCATTTCCCTCCTGTGCTCACTTTCTTCCTTAACCAGCACTTATTTCTGTGGTTCATTGTCATAACTAGTCTTTTCAAACACTCCTAATTCCCTTATTCCACTCTTCTTCCTTCATATTTGCCCTCTGCTTAAAGCCTACATATCTTCCTACCACATACCTGAACTCAAGCATAGGAGAAAACGTATACCCAGACCAACTGGTCTCACTTTAAATTCATGACAACAGATCCCAAATGAGCACCCAATCCTGTTCAGCAATCCTGCCACTCTTCTCTAGGTGTTTACTTCCTATTCCCAAAGGCAGTTATTTCACATCTTTACCTCCTTCCTTCCCCCACTCATTGGGAGGGCCGCTCAGGAGGGGCCGTCCATTCCACACCCCTCCCCCCATCTTCATCTGATGACCTCATCTCCTATTTCATTGATAAAATAGGAAGCAGTTACAAAGGAACACCCGTATCTTCCCACCACACCTCTTAATCCGTCTGAATTTTTGTTTCTCTTCCTGCCTGCCTTCGTATTGTTATGGATGAAGTGTCCCTACTTTTACCAAAAGATACTCCTTTTACTTGGGAGCTGAATCCTCTGGTCTCTTGTTTTTCCAATTCCCCCCTCTCTGCTGCATCCCCAGTTTCTTTCTTTTAACTCAGGTTATTCCCAACAAAATGCATACCTATTGCATCATCTCCACCTTCTGCAGAGCCTTTCCTTTACCCCATGTCTTCCTTCAGCTGATGGCCTGTCTCCCTGCTGTCCTTCAAAGCAGCCTTTCTCACGGACTTGTCTCCTGTCTCTTCTTCCTCACCTCCTATTTCTGCTCAGCCCTCTGTGATTGGGCTTCTTTTCTCTCCAGTCCACTGAGACTGTTTTTGATGAGGTCACCAATAACCTCCAGCGGTCACTTCTCTGTCCTTACTTGATCTCTCAGAAGCACTTCACTCAGTAGACCACTCCCTTCTTGAACTGCTTTCTTCACTTGGTTACTGGAATATCACATGCTTTTGGCTGCTCCTTTGTGGTCTGTCTAGCTGATGGCCTTATTTACTGCTTGACTTCCACATGTCAGAGTGCTCAAAGTTTTGGCCATAGTCCTCTTCTCGAGCTACTTCTTCTCTGTTGGTGATCTCCTGTGGTCCAAAACTTTGAATACTCTCTGTGTAGCCATGTCTCCCCAGACTCTATCTCCAGCTCTGTCTGCCTCTTGGAACTTGACTTGGAAACATCCAGCCTTATATTGAGTACCTTCACTTGGATGTCTAATAGGTGTGTCAGACTTGTCCCAAATCAAACTTTTGGTTCCTCCCAACTTCAAGCCTGTTCTTTCCTCAGCATGTCCTATTCCAGTAAATAATATTTGTTCATACAGGTTATCAGGCCTGAAGCCTTAGATATATATATATATATTTTTTTAATTAATTAATTAATTAATTTGGCTGTGTCGGGTCTTAGTTACAGCATGCGGGATCTTTTGTTGCGGCACGCAGGCTCTCTAGTTGCAGTGTGCGGGCTCCAGAGCACGCGAGCTCAGTAGTTGTGGTGCACGGTCTTAGTTGCACCGAGGCATGTGGCATCTTAGTTCCCTGACCAGGGATCAAACCCGTGTCCCTTGCACTGGAAGGCGGATTCTTTTTTTTTTTTTTTGCAGTACGGGGGCCTCTCACTGTTGTGGCCTCTCCCATTGCGGAGCACAGGCTCCGGACGCGCAGGCTCAACGGCCATGGCTCACGGGCCTAGCCGCTCTGCGGCATATGGGATCTTCCCAGACCAGGGCACGAACCCGTGTCCCCTGCATCGGCAGGTAGATTCTCAACCACTGCGCCACCAGGGAAGCCCTGGAAGGCAGATTCTTAACCACCGGACCACCATGGAAGTCCCTTAGATATATTTTTGATTTCTTGATTTTCTCACCCCTTATACACAAGTCCTGTTGCATGTCCCTCTAGAACTAATCAAGAATTTGAAACTTTTCCTCATCATCACTATTACCACCTTCATCCCAGCCAACATCAACTATCACATGCATTACTGCAGTGGCCTCTTAACTGGTGTCCCTGCCTCTGTCCTGTACCCCTGCTCTCTATTTTCCACTCAGCAGCCAGAGTGTTTCTTTAAAAATATAAATCAGATTATGCCAACTCTTCTGCTTAAAATCCTTAAATGGTTTTTCAAAACACCAAGAATAAAGTCTAAACTCCTTATCCTGGCCTACAAAACTCCATGTGAATCTTAGCTCCTGTTTACTTCTCCAGTGTCTTTTTGAACCAGGCTCTTCCTCATTAGTTACACTGCCTTCTTTCCATCCTTTGAACACAAATAATTTCCTGACTTAGGGCTTTTGCACTAGCTCTTCTCTCTGCCTAGAACTCTCTTACTCCATATCGTTCTACAGCTTTCCCTGATGCCCAGTCATAAGGAGTCATCCAGATAATCTGAATCACATCATCCTGCTTTAATTATCTGCATAGCTCTTACATCTGCCTAACAGTTTCTTATTTGTTACGCATCCTGCTAGGATGAGAGCCCTGTGAGAGCAGGAATCTTGTTTGTCTTATTCACAGCTGTATTCCTAGCACTTAGGTCAATATCTGGTACAAAATAGACATTCAATAAGTATCTCTAAATGAACAAAAGAATAAATGAATAAACATGCTAACGTAAAACAGTCACTTGCTCCATAACCAGTATTAAGACTTGGAAGACTTTTATTGTGGTCTAGTATGAGACTCGTAGTCTAATGAGGCCTTTTCACATGTGAAGTTCTCCTATAACTGGTGTTACTTCCCCATCTCATGCCTGTCCCAGTGGCAGACATGACCAGTCCATCATCACCTTTTTCCTGATGAGCCTGCTGGAGGTTCTACAGTCCTTTGTAACTTCAGGTGGCCATCATTAATCCACCTGAGCTGGCAGAGAGGATGAAATCCATCTGTTGTTCCAGGTGATCTGTAGTCTAATTGGCTTTACAGTAGTAGAGTGTCTGAAGCTTGCCTTTGGAAGGTTGGACCCTGTTGGCGAAGATAAGATGATGATACGAGTTTAGATCTGTTTGTTCTGTTCCCTGATCTCAAGTATTGACATTAGTTCTTTGGTAGGATCCCTGAGCTGGTGGCTGGGCTATATCAGGAGGAATCTTCAGTGCTGGATGTTGGTCAGTAGGAGTGCCCTGTAGCAAGTCATGGTGTGACTGTGCAGGCTGGTGGGGGAGCCTAGAAGTAACGTTATAAACATTTCTTTTGAGCCTTCAAGTGGGCAGGGCCAGGCATAGCCCCAGAAAATCATGACTCCTGACATCAAAGGGAAGCATTTGGAGATGGTATTTTTAGAACCAAGCAAGGAAGTAGACATTGAAAAGGTAACCTGACATCCTCATGTGCACTGTGGAGATCCACTCTCCTGTTGGAGCAGGTTTGGGGGTGAAGATGGTATGGATTTGGATATGTTGAGATTGAGATATCTGTTGAGTATATGTTGGTCTAAAGCCTAGGGAAAGGTTTGGACTGGGGTCAGAGATTTGAAGGTCATCAGCATCCACCTAGTAGGAGAAACTGTGATGGAAGATGAGATCACTCAGTAGGTGTTGCCGTGATGGAGTCATGATCCTTGATCACAGCTTGGAGCTCTGAGCTTTGTGAAACTCTGACATGTATCTGTATGACCAAAACTAAGTCATTGAGTACTGGCTCCAGTGGGAACCAACAGTCATTGATATGCTCCAAAATGGGTGAATGAGTGAATGAATTAATGAACACACATAGCAACAAGTTCAAGGTCTTCAGTCTCAGCCAGGCTCTTAGTGCCACTTGTTAATCTTTTTACCCATTCTTCCACTTTCTTCAACCTTTATTCACACCCCATTTTTTAGTTTCCCACACCCTCTGTGTGTGCCCTACTTCATGGAGAAATTAAGACCATCAAGTGTGACCATCCCTGTCTTCCCACCTACCTACCCTCAAATCCAGCATCACTCCCTCTATCTCATTCTCAGAGTGTCCTTCATTCTTTTCAAGGCCAATATGTCCACCTCTGCTCTGGACCTCATCTGTTCCCTCCAGCTGTCTTCAGGGCCTTGTTGCAACAATTATCTCCTTTCTTTCCTGTATTTGCCTTTCAACTTGTTGACCAATCTTACCAAATTTCTTCAAAGAGTGGTCTAAAATCACCATTTCTACTTCATCACTGCCTATTCACTCCTTGACCCACTGTACTCTGCCTCCTCCCCCACCCTAGATTTCCCTAAGGTTACCAAGAACCCCTAATAGCCAAACCCCATTAGAAACTTTTCAGTCCTTATTTGACTCAACCTCTTTGCTGCATTGGACAGTTGAGGTGTCTTTCCTTTTGGTACTACTACTTTGGTACACACAACAATGAATTTTCCTGTTTCTGTTCTTACTTGTCTCCTTTGTGAGCACCTCTTCTTCTGTCCTTTCCTTAAGTGTTATGTTCTTCAGGATCCATTCTTGTCTTACAGGTCTTGTCACTCTACAGACTTTCTTTGGGCAATCTCATCCACTCCTGTGGTTTTAGCTACTGTCTGTATGCTGAGGAGGCACTGGAGTACTATGGCAAGAACACTCAGTGGCCTCAGATTGAATTAGGAGAGCAATTTTGAACTCTGTGCTTAATTGGCGAGGGATCTGGATTGAAAGCAACTCTGGTTAATGTTTCATCCCCATTGCTTTCTGGATTAGATACTCTTGTGACTTTTTGTCATCTGTGTTTTCATATCTATTAAAGATGTCCACCTAGTGAAGACCTGTAATCCCTTACAGTCTTGAGATACATTTCGTCTTTATTCTTAGTTGATATATAGGATTTTTGGAGAATTCCCTGGCGGTCCAGTGGTTAAGATTCTGCGCTTGCACTGCAGGGGGGCCCTGGTTGGGGAACTAAGATCCCGCAAGCTGTGTGGCACAGCCAAAAAAAAAAGGATTTTTGTAATTTAAAAGTATTTATCTGTTCTATTCACGATGGACATAAGATAGGACACCAAGGCACCAAGCTGATTGTCACATACTGAGAGCTCACACATTGAAGATAGGAGATTGCCCAGGACTAATGTCTCTGAATTAGGGGTGAAGGATGCCCCACTTCAGATCCTCTTGGCCTCACTATCTCTTATTCCAGTGGCTGCTACAGTCACCAACTTTGTGTGGATGCTTATTTCATATAGGCTCATCCTGGTAGTATCTCACTCAGGCCCATGTTACATGTCTCTCTCCTCCCTCCCTGAGGTTTCCTCATTGACCTTCCTGTCAATTTGATGCCCATACGTTCACAACCCAGAAATACGGGGGAAATTAACACTCCGTAGGAGAAAATTCAACCACTGAAGACAGTCCTGAGAGTAGGGTGACCAACTCATCCTGGTTTGCCTGGAACTGTTGCAGTTTTAGCACTGAAAGTCCCATGTCCTGGGAAATCCCTCAGACCTGTGAAAACCAGGACAGTTGGTCACTCTACCTGAGATGCAGATTGCATGGGGACATTTCCATGAAATTGAATAACGAGGTGCATCTAGCGGTAGCCTTCTCCATAGCACATGCTTGTATTGGCCCTCCCTCCTTCCTGCTTCACTCCCCTTGTCCCTCACTCCTGATCTCTAATAAAAGAATAGCTCGTAAGCCCCTGACTCATGCTCTGCTTTCTAGGAACCCAGGCTAACTCAAAGGAGTAGCCTGACTCTTGCTGTGACGATTGCCCCAGGTGTCATGGGTGTGGGAAGAGGATTGTGAATTATTTCAAGGAGGAAGAAGTTTCTCTGGAATTCATGTAAGTGTTATTATTTGTGCCTTGTCTTCCAGCCATGTGAGCTGTGTCTCTGTTAGCCCTTTTCTCTCACCGCCCCCTACCTGTACTTTATCGCTCAACAACACTGTGCCATGTGTAGTTCTCTATTCATGCCACACTGCTTCAGACCCTGGGCTCTCTTCATGCCTGGAATGCCCTTTGTACCTTCTTGTGAGCAACTCCCACTCATCCTTCATGATTCAGCTCGGACAACACCTCCCCCAGAGCCTGCCAACCTTCCTGGCCAAGCCTGGGTAGAGCTCTGTCCTCTCTGCCTTGCCTATCTCTACACATTTGCTTCCATATTGTTTTCTGTCCTCTTTGTTCAGTTGTTAAATGTGAATTGCTTGAAGGCAGGGATTTTATCCTGTTCGCTCCATATCCCAGCACTTGTCACACTCCCTGTTCAATACAGGTTTGTTGAATGAATGAGCGCATTTTCCCAGTAACCCTGTGAGGCCAGTTGTGGCAGCATCATTTCCATTTAAAAGATGATACAATTGAGGCTTAGAGAAGGGAAGAAGGAATGTCGGAGGATGGAGGCAGAGCCACGTCACGGGTTCTTTCCACCATACCAGTTGTCTCTCTAGAGAGGACATTTCTGGCTTTTCCAAGCATTGTAAGCAGAGGGCAGCCAGGGTCTTAGAAGCACACACAGAGTGAGACTCCCAAGGGCCCTTCTAGCGCAATTCTTACCAATCTTCCCGCGTGCTTGGAAGACAAGCCCCTAGTTCCACTGCTACGCTGACAGCTCCTCTGTAAGACTGCAGCCCTCTTCCTGCTCTGGTTTTCAGCTCTCCCTTTGTTTTTTTTAAAAATTAATTAATTAATTTTTATTTTTGGCTGCATTGGGTCTTCGTTGCAGAGTGCGGGCTTCTCATTGCAGTGCCTTCTCTTGTTGCGGAGCACGGGCTCTAGAGCGCAGGCTGAGTATTAGTGGCGCACGGGCTTAGTTGCTCCATGGCATGTGGGATCTTCTCAGACCAGGGTTCGAACCCGTGTCCTCTGCATTGGCAGGCGGACTCCCAACCACTGCACCACCAGGGAAGTCCCTCTCCCTTTGTTTTGATCTTGGAAATACCCTTACTTTCCCGTGACATTTCCAGTATATTTCAAATGACTAAAACAAATATTACCCAGCATTTCTAGGTGTTTTGTAGCAGGGAGCTTTCAGGTTATTTAGTCTGCCACTTTGTCGGTAGCCCTTCTTCTTAGGTTTAGCCTTCATCTCCTCCACCACTCCCACCCCATCTTGGTGTGGTTTCTCCATAATGAAGGGCAGTTGTATAGAGAAACCTAAAGGGTTGCCTCTCTTGACCCTAAAGTTGCTGCTGAAGCCACTATGGAAAGGCTTGATCTTGGGGCAGAAGGGTTTGTAGTTGGGGCTTTCCGAACCTGGGAGGGTGCTGTGCCCTGTCCTATGAGAGGGTGTGGGCAGGTATTGGGAGGAGAGTTTCACTCCAGGTGGGTCCTCTCGCTAAGCCCAGCTCCAGGCCTTTGGCTCTTTACTGCCTACACAACCAAGCCCACTCCGCTTGGCCTGACCTTACGGCCTTTGCCACCTGGCCCCGTTGACTCTCCAGCCTCTCCTTCCTCTTCAACCAAACATATGGTCTACATGCTGTTACTCAGACACAGCCCATCAACCCTGCCTCCAACTTTGCCTCTTGCTGTCTCCTCATCCCAGGGCACCCTTTCCCCAGTGTTTTGCCCCCAGGTCTTCTCTGTTCTCCAAGGGTCAGGTTCAGTATCACCACCCAGGAGGGTGACGTTACTCTTTCTGTCCCCTAGGTCCCCATAGCCCATCTCTGGGCCTTCCTGTGGCCCTATTGACCCTGCTTTACTGTGGCTGGGGTCTGCATCTGTACAGTCCTGGGGGAGCCACCTTTGGCTTACTCCACTCCTGCCAATGCTCAGCACACCTTGCTCATGGAAGGTGCTTGATACATTTCAGTGGAACAGCATGCTCCTGGTCAACTGGGCGATGACCATCTCATGGCGACCCTGAACTTGATGGAAGGTGACCCCTGAGTCTGCCCTCCATTTTCTCATCCAGCCCTGGGGCTGAAGGCTCGAAAGCAAAGGAGGGAACACAGCTTTGCTCTGAATGGAGGAAAGTTGAAGGCTTTCATGTTCTGGGGCCTGGGAGGAGACAAGATGCCATGTCCTGAAAGATCCCTCGGCCACCATCACTCCATGTTGCTCCTCCCACCAGCAGCACCTCTGACAGCACCTCTGGATGGGGGAGCAAATGCTTGGGAGGTCAGTTGATGGTGGAAGAGTTTTCAAGAATAATTTTGAGTATGCAGAGTTTTTGCCTTATATGCTGACTTCAGCCTCCAACTCCCATGTCAGGTGTCTCCACCTTATAGCACCAGCACCTGGTGTAGGGCTTGGCAATAAGTGCTTGTTGCATAAATGAATGAATCCTCAAACACTGGAATTAGGAGGAAGCTTAAGGATCTTTCGTTCCAATCCACATTTTATGGAGAAATAAATAATAGTAATATCCTTTTATTGAGAGCTGACTCAGTGCTAGGATCCATGCTGAGCACTTCACATACATTACCTGATTTTTTTTTTTTTTTTTTTTTTTTTTTTTTTGTGGTATGCGGGCCTCCCTCTGCTGTGGCCTCTCCCGTTGCGGAGGACAGGCTCCGGACGCGCAGGCTCAGCGGCCATGGCTCACGGGCCCAGCCGCTCCGCGGCACGTGGGATCCTCCCAGACCGGGGCGCGAACCCGGTTCCCCTGCATCGGCAGGCGGACGCGCAACCGCTGCGCCACCAGGGAAGCCCCCATTACCTGATTTTATCCTTTCAACAACAGTGTGAGCTGGAAGTTATCATCCCTACTTTTTTTTTGTTTTTTAAGATTAAGACTTTTTTTCTTTGTACTTTTTTTCTTTGTTTTGTCAGGTAGATGTCTTATATAATCCATTCAGGGAAGATCACTTAGTCCAACTTGATGAAGCCTGTATCCTTCATGGACTGATGGAAACACTGGTGGCACATATTTAGGTTGTATTTCCTGATCAGACGGTGCCAGTTTGAGCAGATGCAGTAAGAGTTAGAACTCTGGCTGAATTTTTGTGGATGGCTCCAGTAGAGCTACTGGTGACGTATCTTGCTTTTAGGGATGCAATGAGGTGAATGTTGCACAGCTGGTGACTTGCAGAACCAACTGTGTCCAGAGGCTGGCTGACTATGCTGTACTACATCTCATTGAATGTGCAAGAAGTAGAGACCCTCAGAAAGGCAGAAACTTGACCTGGTCCCCCAGCCCCTCAGAGGCAGGAAGGCCACTTTATCTGAGGCACCTTCATTCCTGAGCTTTCCAAGACCCCTGACTGCAAGGACACCATGAAGAGGAAAAGAGAATTTCAAGTGCATTCTAAGAATCCCCTCTATTCTCTTGCTGTGGAGGGCAGGAGCATGCACTCAAAGACTCAGCCAGGAAGAAAGATTTGATCTCCTGGGCAGGATCCACTTCCCATGGTGACGCCTTCTTGAGTCGAAGCTCTGGTATGAAGTAAGACTTGTTTAAAGCGGTTAAAAGCAGCAATCCCCATTGTGTCGAGTGGTGACAGTATAATCCTCCTTAATGATTTCATTCCCTCTCCAAACTCCCTTCCATTATGCTTCCTTAAAATGTGACTTCAGATGCCTCTTTAGGTTTCTAGTTCTGTAAGTGCAGGGGGATTTGGCGAGAGGGAGGAGGTAAAGACTTGTCTCTCTTGCTCTCAAACCACTCAGAGATGCATCACTGGAAACACTTTTTTTGGCTAGAGCTACTTGTTTTAAAGCTTTTTTAAATGAAAATTTAAATTATATATAAAACTAAAGATATTAGTATATTAAACCTCCATATCCCCATCACCTAACTTTAAAATATCAATATATGGCCAGTCTTGCTTCATTTATACCCTATTCGCTCCTACCCCCTTACCACTGGATTCTTTTGAAGAAAAATTCCATATGCATTGGAATACATGGATCTTTTATCTCTAAAAGATAAAGGCTTTTAAAAAAATTATCTATAGTAACCTATCGCACCTAAAAATTAAAAATGATTTCTTAATATCATCTAATATCCAGTCAGTTATCATATATATATACAGTAATATATATATTCCAAATGTATTAAATGTTCAAATATATATATATGTGTATATATATATCAGAATCCTGAGATAGTCTACACATTTGGATTTGGTTGATGTATCTCCTAAGTTTCTTTTAATCAATAGGGTCCCCTTCTTCCTCTATTTTAAAAAAATTATATTTTGAAGAAACTTGGTTGTTTGTCCCGTAGAGTTTTCCATGTTTTTGACTTTGTGGATTACACCCCCAGGGGATCATGTACATGTTCCTCTGTCCCTTGGGATGAAATCTAGAAGTGTTATCAGGCTCAGATTTGATTTGGGGACAAGAAAGCTTCAGAGTTGGCACCATATACTTCTTGTTGCCTCATATCAGGGGGCACGAAAAATCTGGTTTTCTCTCTTCATGGCTTAGTAAGAAAATATTGATCGTTGGGTTGAGGTGTTTTCAGCCTAATCTGTTATACCGTTCCTCGCTGGGGTTTTGCCTAACGATTTTTGCAGTCATTGATGATCGTTATTTTTTCATCGGGGATTTCAAATGGTGATATTCTAATTCTGATTTCCCTCATCATTTATTAGCTATAATTATTTTTAAAGAAGAGCTTGATCTCATCAACTATTTGGTTACACTGAAGTACAGTTCATAAAGGGAAGGCAAGATAAATACTTGATTCTTTATCGTTACCTATTTCTGGAATTATAAGTTTATTCTCAAGCGTCCACCAAAGGTGATGTGCTGCTTATGTACTATAGTGTATTAATTACCCTAGAACTTAGTGGCTTAAACAACAACCATTTAATTATGTCCCATAATTTCATGGGTCAGGAATTTGGTCCAAGACTAGCTGATCGATTCGTCTGTTCCATACAATACCGACTGAAGTCACCTGGGGGTGATTCAGCTCATGGATGGGCTGGTCTGGAGGACGTGTGGTGCCTTACTGGGAATGGCTGAGAGGCTGAGCTTTGCTGGTATTGTCAACCAGAGTGCCTAAAAGTGGCTTCTCTAGGATGGCAGTCACGAGGCCAATGGCTTTCAGAGAGTGTTCCAGACAAAAGCTTGAAAGCTTTTCCTGACCTAGCTTCAGAAGGCATGCAGCTTCACTTCTGCTGTGTTCTCTAGTTACAGTTGAGTACCAGGACCAGTCCAGGTTCAAGAAGAGCGTACTACACAAGCACATGAATACCATGAGGCACAGTTCATGGAACCCTCTTACAATTACAGGGAGCCCAAAGTCAGAGCCCCCGCTGCCTTTTTGAATGCACTTGACTCCTTCTCCCCAGGGAGTCTGGCCATCCTCTTTTTGTTTTTTTTTGGCTGCATCTGGTCTTCGTTGCTGCGCCCAGGCTTTCTCTAGTTGCAGGGAGCGGGGGCTACTCTTCATTACAGTGTGCGGGCTTCTTATTGCGGTGGTTTGTCTTGTTGCGGAGCACGGGCTCTAGGCATGTGGACTTCAGTAGTTGCAGCACGTGGGCTCAGTAGTTGCGGCACGTGCGCCCTAGAGCATGCAGGCTTTAGTAGTCGTGGTGCGTGGGCTCAGTAGTTGCAGTGCACGAGCTTCAGTAGTTGTGGCTCGCAGGCTGTAGAGTGCATGCTCAGTAGTTGTGGTGCGTGGGCTTATTTGCTCCATGGCATGTGGGATCTTCCCGGACCAGGGATCGAACCCATGTCCCCTGCACTGGCAGGTGGATTCTTAACCACTGTGCCACCAGGGAAGTCCCTGGCCATCCTCTTAATTTTGGTTAGGAGCTGGCTGCAGGAGACACAACCTTGCTCCAGGTGTCCATAGTCTCCTTCGAGGCCAGCAGAATGTGAACAGCCTCATTGTGAGCAGAGTCAACAGTGAGTTACCAAGCTACTGAAATGTTAGTGTGCCCATTGCCACCTCCTGCAAATCCACTGCCACTATATTGTAGGCTATGGCTTAAGCTGAACACTTTCATTGGGAACGTCTTGGAGAATTGGCCTTGAGTGCTTGAAGACTTGAGCAAGGATCTGTTCTGAGAGTTTGGTCCTCCCCTGATCATGAAGAAACCATCCAACAGGACTCACAGGAGTTTTGTAGGCAGGACTAAGAGCACCCTGACCATGCATCCATATTGATTGCTTTTAATTGTATAAAATACTTCATCCCATGGATGCAGCATGCTTTACCAAACCATTTCTCCATTGTCATAGTTACTGGCACTTTTTGATTATTTATGAGTAATCTATATGTTTTAGTGTACAAAACTTTTTTATTCTGTTAAATTCTTCCCTTAAGATAGCTTTCCAAGAGTAGAATTATTTTTTGGCTCTCGATATATTTTATCAATTTGCTTTTCAGAGAAGTGAACAATTTACATTCCAACAGCAGTGTACATGCATTGAGACTTATCATTTAAAAATGTTTTTTGTGGGACTTCCCTGGTGGCGCAGTAGTTAAGAATCCACCTGCCAATGCAGGGGACATGGGTTTGAGCCCTGGTCTGGGACGATCCTACATGCCGCGGAGCAACTAAGCCCTTGCACCACAACTACTGAGCCTGCACTCTAGAGCCCACGAGCCACAACTACCGAGCCCGCGAGCCACAACTACTGAAGCCCACGCGCCTAGAACCCATGCTCCGCAACAAGAGAAGCAATGAGAAGCCCGTGCACCACAGCGAAGAGTAGCCCCCTCTCGCCGCAACTAGAGAAAACCCGTGCACAGCAACGAAGACCCAACACAGCCAAAAATAAATAAATAAAATAAATAAATTAAGATCCACCAAATGAGAAGAGCAAAGACTATTTTAAAAAAAAGTTTTTTGCTAATTTAATAAGTGTAAAACTGAAGTTAAGTTTGCTTTGTATATTTCCTTTTCCTATTCTGTTCTAAATTGTCAGTTCTTTCCCTTTATATCAATACTTATAAAGAGTTAATTTGTTTAATTTGTATCAATTTGGTATTAGTTGCTGAAGTGAAATTTAGATTATTTCCAATAGTGCCTCCAGTACAATTTATATCAAAAATATTCTCTTAAACATTAAAAAAAAATCAAAACACTTCTAATCTTTTCAGAGATGAGTAGCAGCAACATAGTTCTTGGATTCTGCACCTGCAGGAAATTCGCAAGTAGGAGCGATACCTAATTATATTTAAAATAATCAGAGAAAATATAAAAACCAAAACCAAAACCAAACACAACCCAAAACATTTAGAAGTAACTCCTTACATGTGTAAAACAACCCAGAGGTTAAAAACAGCTTTCACATTTATTATCTCATATGCTTTTTGCATTCAACCCTGGAGGTAGACTGGGGGGAATTATTATGGCCATTTCACAGATGAGAACATTGAGGCTAAGTGAATTTAAGTGCATAGTGCCCCAACTAGTTAATTGCAGATCTGAGTGGAATCCAGGCTTTCTGACTCCAAATGAGTTTGTTCTTGCATTTACTTAAAAAGTCATTAGTGGGGGCTTCCCTGGTGGTGCAGTGATTGAGAGTCCGCCTGCCGATGCAGGGGATACGGGTTCGTGCCCCGGTCCGGGAGGATCCCACATGCCGCGGAGCGGCTGGGCCCATGAGCCATGGCTGCTGGGCCTGCGCGTCCGGAGCCTGTGCTCCGCAACAGGAGAGGCCACAACAGTGAGAGGCCCGTGTACCGCAAAAAAAAAAAAAAAAAAAAAAAAAGTCATTAGTGGTAACTTATCACATCTCAGGAAATAGGCTAGAAGCTGGGGATGCAGTCGTAAACAAGAACCCACCCTCTTGGAGTGTACAGTCTACTAGGAGAGAAGAATTACCATATAAACTAGGAAGCACGGGAGACCTAAACTACCCAGAGGACAGACACTCAGCCCAGCCTGGAGGGACAAGAATTAAGGTAGGCTTCCTAGAGGAGGTCAAGATTAAAGTAAACCCTGAATAACAAGCTACCCAGGCTATGAGGGATAGGGCAAGTTTGATCTAGGCCAAGGGAAGTAACTGATTCATCCAGAGGTGAGGGTATGTAAGGAGGTAGGTAAACATGATGAACCTTGGTTGGATGTGGGAGGTTAGAGAAAGGGATTCATTGAGGGTGATGCCCAGGTTTCTAGCCTGAACAACTGGGAGGATGGGGGTGTCACTCACTGAAAAGGGGAATAGAGGAGGAAGAGCAGGTCTGAGGCACATGCATGTGCAGGTGTGTGTGTGCGTGTGTGGATTGTCAAGCCCCGAAAGTCCTCAGGTAAATAAGAAACTTTCCTTTCCCTAGAGAACTCTGTATTCCAGTGAGAGAAGCAAAGACATAAAAAATAATTCTGACATAAAATGAGAGGTGTTAAGTGATAGACATGTGTATGAGGTTTGGGGGGCACAGAGTAGGGCAGGACTAAATCTGTGGGGTAGGAAGAAAGAACCATACAAGGAGGTTTCCCAAAGGCAGTGATACTAATGTGGAGAAGGCCAGAGGGTTCCAAGTAGAAGAGGTGTGCGGGAACTGGTGAGGTTTTTTTTTGGCTTTGCTGGGTCTTCGTTGCTGAGCATGGGCTTTCTCTTGTTACGGCAAGTGGGGGCTACTCTTTTTAAAAATTTTTTAAAAATTAATTAATTTTTATTTTTGGCTGCGTTGGGTCTTTGTTGCTGTGCATGGGCTTTCTCTAGTTGCGGCAAGTGGGGGCTACTCTTCATTGCAGTGCGCGAGTTTCTCATTGCGGTGGCTTCTCTTGTTGTGGAGCACGGGCTCTAGACACACAGGCTTCAGTAGTTGTGGCTTGTGGGCTCTAGAGCATAGGCTTAGTAGTTGTGGCGCATGGGCTTAGTTGCTCCACGGTATGTGGGATCTTCCTGGACTAGGGGTTGAACCCGTGTCCCCTGCATTGGCAGGCGGATTCTTAACTGCTGCGCCACCAGGGAAGTCCTGGAACTGGTGAATTTCGAAGGTAGCAACCTGGAAGTTCTGTTTGGTGAGGTGTAGGATGTGAGTGGAAGTTCTCTTGGAGCTGGAGGGGTTGGCAAGGGGCTGAGGGGTATGGACTTCATCTCGTTGATGATGGGCTAGAATTCAAAAAATCCTTCTCCAATTACTAAAATGTAGCTGCATCCATTAGAATGTAAGTTACACAGGGGCAGATCATTGAATAGTGTCCGGAACATAGTAGGTACTCAGAAACTATTTGTTGAATGAATGAGTGGTTAGCGATATTGAAATCTTTGCCTTATCTTCCATATTGTTGGAGATTTCCCAACACCATCTATTTCTTTTGACTACATGCATTTCAAAATAAGGATTAACATAAAATTCATACACCAAGTTGAAAGTAGATTTTATTCATATATTTAGTCTTTCTTAATCACTAGTAATTCTTTTAAAAGAAAAAGCAATGTGTAAGTGGTTCTTGTGGGTCTACAAATTTTTCCTATAAGGGTTGAATATTATGAAAGAATTGAGAAGTACACGGACCATTTTGAAAATATGAATAGGTGCTAAAGCATTTTAGTTGATGCTGTTTTCATAATCATTAAGAAGTTGGAAAAGACCAGATAACTAAACTAAATTTGAAAAAAAATTAGATATTTCTAGACTATATTATATCCTGGAACCAGCAATCTAAAAGCTAGGTGGGTTTAGCAAGTATTTTCAAATGTCAGCATTGTTGGGAACATAAATAATGCTTAACCAATCAAAAGTTATCAAATATTAGAGATGGGAGATATCTTTGACTTCTGGTCCATTTTTTCATTGTACAGGTAAGAAACTGGGGCCCAGAGAGGGAAAGGGACTTGTCCAAGATCACACAGAAAGAGGCAAGCCAAGAATAGCATCCAGATGTTTGACTCTTAGTCCAGCACCCTCTTTATTATTCCATGCTGTAGTGGCTATTGTTTTTCTCTATCTAGAACCTACTTCCTCTACTTCAGGAAACAGATTTCATCCCTCTGGCCACAGGGGTAGGCATTGGCCCAGGCTAGGTCAATCATTGTATATAGTACTTCACCCTCTCTGGCCTTAGTCATTGGTTCAAGTGATGAGGATGTGACCCAAGCTTGACCAATCAGAATCCTTCCCTGGGATTTGTGACAGTGGATCTAGGAAAGAAAAGGACCTTTTCCTTTCTGGTTGTGAGGCTGTGAGGATATGAGCTCAAAGCTAGGGTGGCTAGGCCTGTGTCACATGGAAAGAATGAGAACAGAATGAAGACAGACAGGAGAGGTAGTCCAGATGGGAGCTGAATTACACTAATCTCCGAGGTGTATCCATCCTGAAGGTTTTTTTTAGCTCTTTTCTTTTTTTAAAAGCAATGATAATATTCTTCCAGTAACCACCCTGTTTTTGTTTTTGTTTTTTTCCTTTTTCTTCTTTTACTAAAGCAAGTTGGACTTGGGTTCCTGTCCTTTTCAGCCAAAGAGTCTAACCAGGGTTTCTCAACAGCAGCAGTACTGATACTTTGGACCAGATCATTGTGTTGGGAGGGGCTGCTCTATGCAGTATAGGATGTTTAGCAGCAGCCCTGGATCTACCTCACTAGATGCCAGTATCACTCCACCCCAGTTGTGGCAACGAAAAATGTCTCCAGACATTACAAGATGTCCACTAGGGGTTGGGACAAAATTGTCCCTGGTTGAGAACCACTAGTCTTGTCTAATACCCATGGTGACTATTACTAAAAACAAACAAACAAACAAACAAAACCCAACCAACCAAACAAACAAAACAGGGAAAACTGAAATTCAGTGAGATGTGGGACTTTTTTCAAAGTGGCAAAGACAGGACTACTAAATTGAGCAAAAAGGATCCAGGAAGTGATACTGCAAGGAGATGTTGGTACATGCAAATGTTGGCTCTCATAGCTATTGGAATAATAACAAACTCCACAAAATGATATGGGATTTTACCCATGACACAGGCGGTAACTCTCTACCTAAGAATTCTCATGCATGTCACAAGATGGTGAGACAAAGCAATGTCAGTTAGTTTTATTTCTGTTGTTTTAGATCTCTCTGGTGAATGACTTGGAGGTTTGGGTTCAGTGAACTTTTACTGGGTGTCTCCAGAAAGCTCACTGCATGCCTTTCTGAAGCAGATATCCAGGAAGTCAAACCTTGCTATAATTAAAATAATAATAAGATTCATTGTACAATGATGATGTGTCTACATGAATGAGATTAGTAAAATACCATGAAGAATCAACTTAATTTTTGTTAGAACTATTTTTGAAGAAGTCCTCTTCAGAAGCAGGATTATGAGGAAAAGATTACTAGCACAAGAATCAAGAGGTCTAGATGTAAGCCTGACTCTGCCACTAATGCTGTGTGACATTGTGCAAGTGTCTCCCTCCCTCTGGGCCTCAGTTTCCTTCTCTGTATAATGAGGGGTTGGATCAGACAAATGCTGAGGAACTTTCCAGGACTGACTTTCAGTGATTCTTGTTGGCAGGCACTATGTCATATCTATCTTGGTTCCCCTATCCTCAACCCAGGACCTGGTGCAGCACCAGAAACAAAATAGGTACTAAGCAAATGATTATTAAATGCACAGATAGATGAATTAGTTATGAGGTAAATGATAAGAACATCCCAGCTTCCACAGATGCATAGAATTAGAAGAGATCTTAGAATTGAAAGTCATCCCTAAGCTTACTCAGCAAAGCCCAGCCAAAGCTAGAACTCTCTACCTTGTTTCTGACAGATGGACATATAGTTTCTGTTTAAAAACTTATGATGAGGGCTTCCCTGGTGGCGCAGTGGTTGCGCGTCCGCCTGCCGATGCGGGGGAACCGGGTTCGCGCCCCGGTCTGGGAGGATCCCACATGCCGCGGAGCGGCTGGGCCCGTGCAGAATCCTCCACTCAAAGCATGAGAATCTGCATTTGAAAGAGATCCCCAGGGGGGTCAGATTCTCACAAAGTATGACAAGCATTTGTCTAAGGAACTCATTAATGACAAAAGATGCAGTACAGACTTTTTGATCACCCTGCAAAATCTCCCACTTTCACCTGAATAAAAGCTCCCACTTTTATCTTGAAATGACAAGCCAAAGTCACAAATTTAAGTTGCAAAAGTAACAAAAAAATCTGGGGTGCCCAGCCCAGCTTTAGTTTAGCTCACCTGGCACAGGTAACCTGCTAAGAGAAGAGCTCCATGGCGGCTCTTCACACCAGCATGAGAATGGAAACCTGCGCGATGGTGGCTGCTGGCCTACACCTTTCTCCTGGCAGAAAACGTGAGGCACTGGAAACTTCACCAGGCCAAAGTGAGGAACAGTCAAAACTAATCTATGGCACCACAAGTCAGGATACTGTCACCTTTGGCAGGAGTGGGGATTGGGAAAAGCACTCTTGATGGGGTGATGATGGTGGTGATAGCAGCTCTGGATGTTGGTCATATTCCAGTTCCTCATCTGGGTACTCGTTACACAGGTATGTTCAGTTTCTGAAAATTTACGCCATGGCTGCCGAGCCTGCGCGTCCGGAGCCTGTGCTCCGCAACGGGAGGGGCCGCAGCAGAGAGAGGCCCGCATACCACAAAAAAAAAAAAAAAAACAACTTATGATGACAGGGAATTCACTATCTGCGGAGGTTCCAGTTTTGGATAGCTCTAGATATTAGGAAGTTCTTCCTTATCTGGAACAAAATTAGCCTCCTTGTAGCTGTCACTTTCCTCTATTTTTATTTTTTTATTAATTTTAATTTTAATTTAAGAATATATGCATATAACTTGAAAAGTAAAATAATACTGAAGTCTTATT
The DNA here is from genome assembly GCF_002837175.3 of Physeter macrocephalus. Classification (NCBI taxonomy): domain Eukaryota; kingdom Metazoa; phylum Chordata; class Mammalia; order Artiodactyla; family Physeteridae; genus Physeter; species Physeter macrocephalus. Next base: position 26,097,496 of record NC_041222.1, read on the forward strand.
ATAATGAAAAATAAGTCTCTTCCTCATCCTTTCTCATTCCCCAGGGCTCCCCGCAACCACTTTACACTCCATTAGCTGTTTCTTCTGCTACTTATATCTGCATTTCCAATTGATATGCTTATACTGTTATTTCTTGATTTATCAATTTTAGACATTATCTATTGATTTCCTATTTTAAAGAAGAGGGTGTAGCCCTCTTAACTAACCTTCTCTAAATTTCCCTGTTTTTATCCTCTTACTATACTATCACAATGTTTGGTTCAGTCAGTATTCAGTGTTTTCACAAGTATTGATATAACTATGTAAATGTTGTTTAATGCTAAGCCAAGTAAAATACTGTGTTTCTCTTCTTTGTAATTATTTTTGTTTTTCCTGGAGTTAATAATTGCTTTGATTAGTTTTCTATGTACTTTTCTCTAATGATTCCCACATATTTCAACTAAACTGTAAAACAGCTATCAACACGTCATTTTAAAAAGTTTTTATTTTTATCAAAGTTATACATGAAGAGTCAAATAACTATTATGAGATTTGACAATGATAAATGTCAAATTTATGCCACAGTATACATTTCAGAAAGCTCTTTCACCTAACCATGAACAACAGATGTGGCTGGAAGTTGTTATGTTTTGGAAAAAGGTTAAGAAATGGAAGCTCAGAGGGAAAATGACCTGCCTAAGGTCACACAGAAGCACCTAGAGGAGCAGAGCCTTTAACGCAGCCCAGCACTTTCCCAACTACATTTGTGTCTGGAAACGTTACTTTGACTCCAAACTGGTCAATGGCAGAATGTGTCCCAAAGATAAGGGGTTTCTGGGATGTGACTCGTTTTTAACAGACTGGAATAAATCACTTCTGTGCAAAGCAGGGCTCAGCAACTGGCAGGACTGAGTGGGGTTGGTAGCCGTCTGAAGCCTCAGTGTAAAAGGTGAGAATGTCTCCACACCCTGTAATCCCACAAACAGGGTCTCTACTTTTTAAGATTCCGAACAGTGTTACACAAACCCTCCAGGGGCTTAAACTTGACACACAGACAGGTAAATCGGGAAGGTAGGTAATCTCCTCACGCCACCTCCCTACCTGCTAGAGAACATATCATCTTAATCCGCATGAGGCAGATCTCTTCTTGTTCCTGTTGGGAACCAGGAGGGAAAGAGTGAGAAATGGCCCCAGGCCTGGAGTCAAACCTTTCTCATTTTGCAGAAGTGAGTTCTAGAATGTGGAAAGGAAGCTGCGTTCAGAATCAACTAGAACAATCCCTGCACAATTAGGACTGTGGAGAGGGTCCCTTTGACCCTTGCTGAGGGGGTCGATTGAGACCAACTTCTGAGTCCCTGGAGGTAGGAGCGTCTTTAGATATTTTTACCAGAAACAAGGCAGGGAGGATTTTTTTTTTTTTTTTTTTTTTTTT
>NC_041222.1:26098961-26101248 GCF_002837175.3 Physeter macrocephalus
TATATACACATAAACATTCTCCGCATCCGGTTTTTGTCTTTTTTTTTTTGCGGTACGCGGGCTTCTCACTGTACTGGCCCCCCCCGTTGCGGAGCGCAGGCTCTGGACGCGCAGGCTCAGCGGCCATGGCTCACGGGCCCAGCCGCTCCGCGGCATGTGGGATCCTCCCGGACCAGGGCATGAACCCGGGTCCCTTGCTTCGGCAGGCGGACTCTCAACCACTGCGCCACCAGGGAAGCCCAGGCAGGGAGGATTTGACTCCCTAGACCCTTAGGGCAGCACTGCCAGGGCAGGGGGACATGATGCTCTCCCAGCTAGCCCCCAAATCTTCCTGACCCTCTTCCTCAGCTCTAATCTCCAGGTTCTCCCCAGCTTTTCAAAGCCTATGGTCTCCTGATTGGCCATCACATGCAAACCGTTGGAACAGCACAGAATTGACTCAACACCAGCTCTGGGGAGGGCCAGACTGCCTGCTGAGGGGACTCACACCCAGAACATCCTGGAGCAGGTGTGTGGAGCTGGGGGCAGGGCAAGCAGCCTGGCCTAGAAGGTGACAGAGGCTCCCAGCCCACTTCACTGCCTCTGGAGTCTACAGTTTCATTTGGGTTGGAAAGGCTGGTGGTAGAGACCACAGAGCCCTGGAGTGAGAAGAAATCTTTGTGACAGCTCATTTGAGAGAGAGGAGTATGGAGGCTGAGAGTGAGGGCCCTGCCTCGGGCCATCCAGCAGATGGGTGCAAGAGTTGCTAATAGCAATAGCAGTAATTAGGTGCTTACTGTATGCTAAGCACAGAGCAAAACCTTTACATCCATTAACTCATTTAATTATCCTGACAACTCTGTGATGGAGGTACTGTTGTTTCTCCTGTTTTCCAGAGCACACTGAGGCTCAGAGTGGTGAAGTAATTTGCCAAAGCCATGGGGCTAGAAAAATGTGGAAACAGGACTTGAATCCAGGCTTCTCTGCCCTTGAAGCCTGTGCTGTGGACTCTCATGAGATATCACGTAGGGCAACACTTTGGATAGAAATTAGAAAATTGCATTTCCCTCTGTTCCAGTGTTCATTTGTCACTCAGCACTAATTAAAGGAAGAATTTGGGAGGCCGTGATGGCGCAGGGAGTCAGGAGGCCTTGGGTCCCAACTTTCTGCCTGACTTGCTGTGTGCCTCGGGACACTATCTTCCTTCCTCTCTCTGACCCTCAGTTTCCTCATCTTGGGGGCAATGTCATAAAAGCACATTCTATGCTACAAACAGGGGCAGTCATGTGTTGTGGACATACTTCTGTCTAGCCCTCAGTGGCAAAGGGGGAAAAGCCCACCAGAGGACATTCTGGGCAGTGGCACAAGGCCTGGCCCTCCGAGAGTCTAGGCTGCTTCTAGCCCACCAGCCAGGCCAACACAAAACCTCAGCTTTTGTTTGACTTGGCTTCTTGCACCTTGTTTAGTCTGCAGAGCAAGCTGCTTATCCTACTGTCTTTGTTACAGGCCATTAGTACGGACATAATCCCTGGGGGCTTACTGCTTTCTCTAGGAATTCAAGGAAGGCCACAGAGGGAGCCCAGCTCTTAAGAGCCATCCCCTACTCCCCAGCCCCCATCAGAGCAGCCTCAGCGGAGAACCTGTGGCATTGTGTGCTCCTGGTCTGTGATTCTGGCTGTGTGACCTTGGACCAGTCTCTCTCCCTCTCTGGACCTCCATCTGCCCATCTGTGCACAGAGAGAACTGGCTCAGATGCCGTCAAAGGGACTTCAACTCCCTGAGGTTCAGAAATACATTCCTATGTGGTTTCTCCCCCTTGAGGCCTCCCTCATCCCTCTACTGAGCTCTCCCCCATTTCTGAAGCAACCTGTAGCATTTTCACTGATCCCATCCCTGCCCCGAGCCTGGTGCCAATCCCTCTCTCATTCAACCTCGTGCTTGTAAACTGGGGATAATAATACCTGATTACAAAATCTACAAACAATAAATGCTGGCGAGGGTGTGGAGAAAAGGGAACCCTCTTGTACTGTTGGTGGGAATGTAAACTGATAGAGCCACTATGGAGAACAGTATGGAGGTTCCTTAAAAAACTAAAAACAGAACTACCGTACAACCCAGCAATCCCACTACTGGGCATATACCCTGAGAAAACCATAATTCAAAAAGAATCATGTACCACAAGGTTCATTGTAGCTCTATTTACAATAGCCAGGACATGGAAGCAACCTAAGTGTCCACTGACAGATGAATGGATAAAGAAGACGTGGCACATATATACAATGGAATATTACTCAGCCATAAAAAGAAA
>NC_041222.1:26101329-26112494 GCF_002837175.3 Physeter macrocephalus
ACGGGGAGGGGGAAGGGTTAGCTGGGATGAAGTGAGAGAGTGGCATGGACATATATACACTACCAAATGTAAAATAGATAGCTAGTGGGAAGCAGCCGCATAGCACAGGGAGGTCAGCTCGGTGCTTTGTGACCACCTAGAGGGGTGGGATAGGGAGGGTGGGAGGGAGATGCAAGAGGGAGGGGATATGGGATATATGCAGAGCTGATTTACTTTGTTATAAAGCAGAAACTAACACACCATTGTAAGCAATATACTCCAATAAAGATGTTAAAAAAAAAACAACCTGATAACTCACCCTGCTGCTGTGGGGATTAACTAATTAGTGGTTATTAAGGGATGGAGGAACACAGTGCACTGTTTCCACTTAGGGCAGCTTTCCTCCTTCCTGCCACTGTCTGCACAATCTCAGAGAGTTAGTTGGAAAACCCTGAGAGTCTGATTTCTGGCACCCAGATGGAGAAACCGAGGCTGAGGGCAAGGAGTAAGTCCATGCGTTTGTTTTTGCAGCGCAGAGGGGACCAGAACTCAGGGCTCTGGACGTTTGTCCAGTGCTCCTTCATCATGCACAGTGGTCGTGGTCCAGGTCTGTGGTGGTGGTCCCTCTACTGGGCTGGAAGATCAACCAAAAGGCTTCCACACCTTGGGCCTGGTTCACTGGGGTTCCACAGCCTGGTATCAAGGAACAAAATTTGGCTTCAGCCAGTTCTGGGTGCCAGTCCCGGCATCTTGGCTTACTAACTGAGTGACCTGGAGCGTGTCACCCCTGTTCACTGCTGAACTCTCAGTTTCATCAGTAAATGGGGATAATGATACCTTCCTCAACGATTGCTGTGAGTATTGGCCCAGAGCAGGAGTTCGGGAAATAGGTATTATTAATATTATTACGTTGTTTTTGTCGACTGTGATGATGGCCAAAGCTCACCATGAGAGCTGCTCAGCGATGCTTCAGGAGCAGACCCTCACCAGGTGCTCCTGTGGGCTACACCCTACCTAGGGGCTTCCATGTACAGCACCTCCTTCATCCTGACCCCAGGGCAGCAAGGGTGGTGTTATTACCCCATTTGATAGAGTTGTACATGGAGACTCAGAGAGGAAGATAACTTGTTCAAAGTTGTGTTTGCTTTACAAGTGAGGTGACCTCAATTTTAGTCTCTTTTCTTGCCATCTCTTAGTTCCCTTAGCCTTTATTTCCTGTGCATTCCCCTCTGTCTTTTCCGTAGAGAAGTATGGGCACTGCTTGGCTCACCACAAGAGCAGCTCAGGCCCCTCACACCTCCTCACACCGCAGCCCCATTAGCACATTTGAACTCATCTCAGATACCAGCCATTTTCTGGGAGCCACGAGGGGGTACAAAAATCCACTGGGTCTGACCGGGCTCAGTTTGGGACGGTAATACTGTAAATACATTTGCCTTGGCCCTGGGTATGGTCTCTCTTTAATAATATTGATGATAACATTGGTATTATCTCCCACTGCTGAGAACTTGCTAGGTGCCGTGCACAGTGCTAAGCATTCATTGTTTCTTCTTTGCAATCCTTGGGCTCCGTGCCCTGTACTCCTAGCTCCCTTTTACACATGAAGAAATGGAGGTTCAGTGACCTTGCTCAAGGTCACACGGCTGGTAAGCAGCTATGATTTAAACCCGGATCTTCTGCCCCTGCAGCCTGTGCACATAATCTCTGTACTCCTCCACCCTCCTTGGGGCCTGGGGCCCTGGGACTGACCCAGACCCAAACCTGGGTCATCCCAGGTCCCATCCATCCTTTAGGTTCCTGCAATTGTCCTCTCACCTGGGGTGAAAGACATGTATACAGGCAGTCACTTCATCTGTGAAATGGGAATAATAATGACCACCTTGCAGGGTTTTGGAGATGAAATACAGGCAGAGCACTTTTCAAGTTGCCTGGCATGGTGAACACATAATAAATGGCAGTAGTTATTATTATTGACACGACCTTGGCTTCCCATGGGGTCCATGGAATAAGGGGGTTCATGTGCTAATGGGGAAGGGAAGCCAGAAGAGGTCATGTGCTAATAGAACAGAGCATCCTTTCTCTGATGATTTGTTTAGTCTGCAGTCAGGACAAAAGCAAAGTAGGGGGCATGGTCATTGTCTCTGAGGGGCTGCCCTGGGTAGAGAGAGAGCAGATATAGTCTTGGGAGACCCAGAGGGCAAAGCCAGTGGGGAGGAGTTGCAGGATTGAGGCTGGTTTTTAAATGGCCAAAGAAGGAAGGGGCTTCCCTGAGTGGTGTTGAGCTCTCCCAAACTGGAGGTGTGTGAGCAGAGGCTGCAAGCTAACTGGCAGTGGTGTTGCAGAAGGCATTTTAGTGGCTGTATCACATGATTTCTGAGGTCTCAGGACAGAAAAGTTACAAGGTTGATTTTGACTCAGCATAAGCAGGAGTTTTCTAGCAGAGCTATCTAAACACAGCTTCAGGAAACAATAGTGAGGTTCACATCATAGGGAGCACTTAAGCAGAAGCTGGATAAACACTTGAGAGGAATGTTGTTGAATGGATAAGTGCATCAGACAGCAGGCTGGATTAGACGACTCCTTAGTGAGAGATGATATGACACTGGTGGAAAAGAAGGGGCCAGAGTCTTCTCTGAAGTCTGATCCAGACACCAGCATTCACCAGCTGGGTGACCTTGGGCCAGAGTCTTCACCTCTCGGAGCTTTGGCTTCCTTGCTTGTAAAATGAAAATTATAATCTTTCTCCTGCTTACCTTCCAGGACTGTAGTGAAGGGTCAGAGATACACAGACTATAAGAAGGCTCTGAGAACTCTGAAACCACTGTGAATTATTCTTCTGGCCCTGTGGGGAGACAGGAAGATGGGGTGGAGGAAGATAGGTGGAGAGGAAGGAGAGAGAGGAGAAAGAAGGAGGTATCTGGCTTTGTGCTGAGTGCTGGATTGGAGGAGAAAGGAGTCTGTAGCAGATGATATGCTCCTTTTAGAGCTGCAGCAATAGTTTGAATCTCTTAGAACATTGCTGTCCACTAGAACTTTTTGTATTTATGGAAATGTTCTATATTTGCACTGTCCAGTCAATAGCCACTAGCTACAAGTGGCTCTTGAGCCCTTGAGAAGCAGCGAGTATAACTGAGGAGCTAAATTTTAAATTTTACTTGGCTACCATATTGGACAACTCAGCTGTAAAGAAGGCAACAGGAACCTCCTTCCTTCCCATCGTCCCTATTCTTGCATCCTGCATAGGTGTTGTGACCCCACACTGCCTGGGCACTGCAGAAGTCACCAAGATGAACAAGACAGGGGCCTGCCCCAGAAGAGCTCACAGCTTATTCTGGGAGATGGACGGATTGGCATGTAGATAGAAATTACAATCCAAGGTGAGGCATACAGACTACAGCTGTGTGGGAGTAAAAGGAGGGAGCCCCTCACTCAGGTGGGGCTTTACAGACTGTACGTGAAGGTTAAAGTGGAGCATCCTGGGCAGGAAAAAGCCTTCCTGTTGAGGGAACGGCATAGGCAAAGGCTCGAAAGCAAGAAAGAGCACAGAAGGTTTGGAGGGTGAAGGTTGGTGTGTGGATGGAGGAGGGCCAGCGACAGGAATCGAATCCCAGATTCCCTGTTCCAGCCCCCCAAGGAATGCTCACTGAGCTGCTGGGTAGAGGCCAGCAGGGGCAGGCCTGGTGAGGGGCCTGTCTGTCCAAACTGCCTGGCCCCATTCAGGACAAGTCAAGGTGGTGGCTTTGGAGGGGGTGTCCTCCCTCTGCCTCTTACTCATGGAGTCTTGTCTCCTTGCCTGGCCTTCATGGAAGAGCTCAGGGTCCTGCCATCCACCTTTGGCAGAATCCCCGAGGGTCCGTCTCTGAGAACACACCCTTCTTGTCCTCAGTCTTCCCACCAAAAACTTGCCCATGACTCAGACTTTGGCATTACTGGGCTGGTCTGTTTCCTCATCTCACAGGTCCCAGTCTGATAGCCTGACTGACTTCCTAACTGGCACTCTTGCCTCCAGCCCCACCTCACTCCAGTCCAACTTCTTGCAGAAACTAGTAGGAGAAAATGTCCTGCCTAAGGATTTGCTGTGGCCCAGGTTTAAGGAAAGCTTCAGTGAGGGTAGCCATTGGATGTAGCGCAGCGCACATTAGTGGCTGCCTGCCCGGTGCCCTGCCTCCTCTTGTTCCCTCTTTTTTTTTTTTTTTAATTTTTATTGGAGAATAGTTGATTTACAATGTTGTGTTAGTTTCTGCTGTACAGTAAAGTGAATCAGTTATACATATACATATATACACTCTTTTTTAGATTCTTTTCCCATATAGGTCATTACAGAGTATTGAGGAGACGTCCCTGTGCTATACAGTAGGTCCTTATTAGTTATCTGCTTTTCCTCTTACTCCCTCTTAACAGAATCCCCATCGTACACACACAGCAACAGCCATCTGCCTCTGGGGGACTCTGACCTACCCCTAACTTCAGAGGTGAGCCCAGTTGGTCTCAGGAAAATTCTATTTCACTTGCTGTTGTCCCTGTCCCAACTTGTTGGTTGAGGAAAGGCATGAGATCCAGGATTGGCCAACAAAGCACAGGAGATACCTACTGGAGAAAGTTTCCTTGTCTTACCCCTGAGAAAGAGATGTAGTAAAGGCTGGTCCCTCTACTTCCTTGTGTTGATGTCATGCGGATGTGATATCTGAAATCAGATAGGGTCATCTCATTTCTAAGCAGAATGGGAAGTTTGAAAGAACCTGAAGACATGTTGAACCCTTGAATGAACCCTCCCTGAAGGCCATCCTATCTCTACACTTTTTGTTTTGTAAGATAACATTTCTGTTATTTGCAGCTAAAAGCTTCTTAACAATACAGAGAGGTGAGGTACATTGGTCAGGACTCTTTCAGTGTCAAGTGATAGGAACTCAGTTCCAAATGGTTTGAGCAAAAGAGGGGACATGATACTGCTTTGTATAATAATATAAGATGCATCTCCATGTGGGCAGAGAAATCCAGGTAGATTATGTGGATTTAGAAAAATGGTTTTCTTCTAGTAGTCTAGAGCCTATATTGGTTTTGAGAATTATGGTTTAGCTTTGGGAAATGGTGTGTGTGTGTGTGTGTGTGTGTGTGTGTGTGTGTGTGTGTGTGTTCTCCAAGCATTACCGTTTGGAAGACTATGGGAAGAATGAGTAGGAATTTTTATGTCATACTGGTGGAAACACATGGATGAGGACCATCCTCTGAGGGCCCGAGCCCACCCTATCTTCTGCTGGGGCCCTGCATGGTTATTCTAGATTCAGACTTTGGGAGAGATACTGCCAGACGGTTACTGTGTACTGTGAATCTCCTTGACTTTGGGTTAGTGCCATCCCTGTGATCAGGGTTGAACTTTTCCTAATTGGCAGAGGTTCCCCTGATAAAGGACTGACAAAGGGGTTCCTTTCTCAGAGAAGGGAAAAGGAAGTGGTCTTCAAGGCAAGAGACAAGAGACCTCCTGTGGAGGGTTGATATTTCTTTATTTTGGACTCTTGGAAGGGTTCTATTTGGAGTCCAGTTTTACGGATGCAATTCCATTGTTCTTCCTGACCTTCAGTAGAGGCTGGTAGACATATAGCCTTGTGAGTGGGTTGTGGGGTATTGAGGATGGGCTGGGGGTGGCTGGGTGGCTTTTTTAGCAGTTCCCATATGGTGAAGCCCTGCAGTGGTAGTTACGTCATATGGCAGGTGACCAGAGCAAAGCAAATGGAAGCCCAAATCAAGGAGCTGAGAGTGGTGGACAATTGAGACCCTTTGAGATCCATTCCTCGCCCCCAATAAGATCTCCAAATATTTCCCCTTTAGGCCTCAGTGTCAGGGTTAAGGTGGGGCTTGAGGGTAGACACAAGATCTAAGAAGACACACCTCCCGACCCATAGCTCCTCTGCCCTCTTGGGTCCTTCCAAAGCCAAGGAAGTGGGGCCCCACTTTCCCCTTGGGGTCTGAGCTGGGACCCAAGGTGCCCACAAACTGGAATATCTGTTCTCCACAAGGAGAAGTGATGCCTGTTTCTTCCTCCCTTTTGCTGAGAGGCTTAGGGACTTAGTGTAGCTGTTGAGAAACAAAGCTGGTTAAGTGATGAGCATTATATTTAGATCCACAAGCCTGTCTGTTTCCAAAATTCCCTTGTAGACACCATCAAGCAAAATCTGGCAGGTTTTTTTTTTTTTTTCCTCCAAAAGCTGTTAAAATTGCTTGGTTAGATATGATGCAAGAAACCATTTTCTTTCATGTTGTTTTGGGTTCCTCTCTAACCCTCTCCACTGAGGCCACCAGTTTGGAAGCTTTCTGGGTGCAAGAGGAGGGGGCTGCTCCTTGATCCTCCTTAGCCTGGCATTCAAGGCTCTTTTTCATGAACTGACCTTCTCAGACTTAGTTCCAGCTTCTCCCCAGCACGTACTCTCTTTTGTTTTTCTTAAAAAAAGCAAAGGCGTCTCTATTTTTATCAATAAATCCAGAGACCCATAATTACCCTCCCTGCTTTGCATTCTTTTCATTCTGCCTAAAATACCTTTTTTTCTTTAAATACCTTTTTCTCCCTTCTCCATCCCAGTCTTCCCTTTACATGTCCAAAGTCTACCTAGCTTTTAAAGCCCAGGGGAAATGCCGCCTGTACTAAAGGCCCTGCCAATGCAGGGACTGAAGTCATCAGAGAGACCTATGTTCAAATCTCAGCTCCACCACTATTAACCATGTGACTACAGACAAGTAGCTTTCTCTCCCTGAACCTCATTTTCCTTGTCTGAAAAGTGAAGATAATTACCCCCACAATCTAATATCCACCCAGCAGCCAAAGGGATCCCATGGAAATATAAGTCAAATAATGTCACCTCTCGGCTCAAAATTCCTCAGTGGCTCCTCATTCACCCAAAGTAAAAGCCAAGTCCCTGCAATGGCCCTCCATGCTCTGACTCCCATCTCTGAATCAACCATTCCTGCTCTCCCACCCCAGAGTCCTCACAGAGGCTCCAACAGGCCTGGCATTTTCCTGCCTCAGGAGCTTTGCATCTGCTGTTCCTTCTGCCTGAAACACTCCTCCCTATGGATGCCCCCAACCCTTCCTTCACCTCCTTCGTGTTTGCCCAGATGTCATTTTCGGGGTAAAGCCTTCTCTGATCAGCCTATTTAAAGTTATAACCACTCCCCTTCTTGATTTCTCTCCTGATTCCCCTTCCTTGCTTTATTCTTCCCATACACGTCATCTTCTAATACAGTGCATGATTGTCTTATTTGTTATGTTTATTTTCTGTCTCCTCCTACTAGAAAGTAATTTTAAAGAGAACAGAGAGTTTTTGTCTGTTTAGTTTTCTGACGTGTCCTCCAGTGCCCAGAACAGTGCCCTCAGAGTAGGGGCACTCAATAAATATTTGTAGAATGAATGAACGAATGAAAGAGTGAATAATTTCTGATGGCCTTTGAGCCCCAAGAGCCACTGAGAGCTGTCCCTGGTGCTGCCCTGGCCTGGCCTCTCCCTGCCCTTCTTGCAGTTCCGTGCTGACCTTAGCTTGTTTGGTCACTCTCAGCTCCTCTGGCCCCATCTCTACTCACTCCTCAGCCGCTGGTTCAGCCAGTCAGATGGCAGAAGAGGAAAACACCAGACATAAAATGAGGGGTTTTCGGCCCTATGAACTCAGCTCCTAAGTGCCCTCAGGATCAAGTCCAAACTCCTTGGCATGTGCTCCGAGGCTCCTGCCTCCCTCTTCAGCCCATCTTGTACCGCTTTCTCCTACTGCCTGTGCACCTGGTCTCTTTGTGTTCCTTGAACTATGTGTTCTGTTATGTTTCTCGACCATCTGTGGCTCAGGATTCCGTGCTGTTCCCACTCCCTGTGACTTCTTGTCTGCCCAACTCTCAGTCAGCCTTCGGATTTTATCTCAAAGATCACTTTCTGGGCTTCCCTGGTGGCACAGTGGTTGAGAGTCCACCTACCGATGCAGGGAACACGGGTTCGTGCCCCGGTCTGGGAGGATCCCACATGCCGCGGAGCGGCTGGGCCCGTGAGCCATGGCCGCTGAGCCTGTGCGTCCGGAGCCTGTGCTCCACAGCGGGAGAGGCCATAGCAGTGAGAGGCCCGCGTACCGAAAAAAAAAAAAAAATCACTTTCTCCTGAAGGCCTTGCTTGATTCCCAGATAAGGTTTACACTCTCATGGGGGTCTGATCCCCCCTCTTTGGCAACAGTTATTATGCTTGTAATTATTCTTCACTGCTTTCCTCCCCACTAGACTGTGAGGTTGTTAGGGAAGGCTCCAGGTCTGTTTTGCTCCACCCATATCTTCGGAGCTTAGCACAATGCCTGGCACATAGAAAGGGTTCAGTAAGCCATTGCTGAATGAAAGACTGAAGGGGAAGAAGGAAGCCACAGGGGGCAGTCCAGAAAGAACATAGGCTCTGGAATCCAAATGACCTGGGTTCCAATCCCAGCTCTGTCACTTACAGTCTGTGTGACCATGGGTAACTCACCACCCCTCTCTGAGCCTCCCTTTCCCATCTCTAAAATATAGATAATAATGACAGTGTCACTAGGGTTGTAGGAATAATTACATGTGATGCTGAACAGATACTTGGTACTTAGAAGGTGCTGAATAAGTGGCATTTACATTAATGATGAAACTATGAAATGCTAGTAATCATCTTCAGCTTCTGTCTGCAAAGTACTTCCAAGACAATTGTTTCATTTCACTTTAAAATAGCTCTTGGAAGAAGGAAACCAAGATTAAGGGGTTAAGCAACTTGCTCAGGGTCACCCAGCATCATAGGGCTAGGTGGAGATTGGACCAGGCAGCATGACTCTGGAGTCCCTCTTCTAGGACCCTGCCAGTCTCTGCTTTGTATTTTGGCTACTTGGGTACAAATCCAAGATATAAAGAGCAAACATCATGCCAGTTCACTGCAGAATCCCTAGTTTCTGTGCAGAGTCTGACAGAGAGCAGGTAGTTGGTGAATGCTTGTTGAATAAGTAAATACATGAGTTTATCCACGACTCTCTGCTCACCCAGATTCTTCTGGCTGCTTAGTTCAGAGCAGGACCCTCTCATTACCTCCCACTAGCTTCTTTGGCAGGGACAAAGGCAGTGTGCCCTCAGAGGAAGTATCTATGGGTGTCACTGGAGCATGTCCCTGGCTTCACCGAGAGGCAAGTCAAGTGTCCCTGGAGCCCTGGCCACCTCTTTCCCAGCAGCTGCTTGAATATCCACTCACCTATGACAACTGGGTCAGGAGCAGTGCTGGAGAGGGCATTGAGTGCAGCCAAGTGCCCTGGGGTCCCCATGCTTGGCTCTACCCAGGAGCTCTGAGGTTGAATGCCATCTCTGAGCCTCTTGGGCAGCAGCTGGGCAGCCAGGCCAGCCTCCTGGGAGACATCCCAGCCTTGGGTCCTTTGGGCTGGTAGAACACTGGTCCTGGAGACTAGTCTCTGATCAGTCTCAGGGGAAACTTGATTCATTGGGGGCCTGAGGAGCTAAAGTAGTCATCTCATTTTGTTACTCCCTGCCTAATATCTATTTCCTGTTGAATCTAAGGCACATAGAAGAATGAGAAGAGCTCAAAGGAAAGAGTTGGAGAACCCAAATTTTGTCCCAACTTGGTTTCCACTGTGGCGTGCCCTGGGCAAGGTGCTTCCCCTCACTGGAACTTAGCTTCTGAGGTTGAGAGAAACATTACCTGGAGGCAAGCTCAAGGATACCCTTCCTTTCCAATAACAGATAAAAAGGCAGCCCATGAGAATATAATGACCACTGGATTCTGAATCAGGAGACTTGCCTAACCTCACTCAGACTTGGTTTTCCCATCCATGAAGTGGGGATAACATACTTTCTGTATCACCTCATAGGTTGTTGGGGACTCTAGAGATTTCATAAATGTCAATTTGTGCTTACTAAGAGTAGGAGGGAGGTGATGATGATCCAAGCCTCAGCCATCTAAATTTAACATATCCATCTACATTAAATCAATTCTCAAGCACTTACCACGTTCAAAGCACTGCATTGAATGCCGAGACATACAGATATATGTCCAAGGATTTAGAACTTCATGTTTCTGGGCATTTTGCTTTCTTTTTTTTTTTTTTTTTTTTTTTGTGGTATGCGGGCCTCCCTCTGCTGTGGCCTCTCCCGTTGCGGAGCACAGGCTCCGGACGCGCAGGACCAGCGGCCATGGCTCACGGGCCCAGCCGCTCCGCGGCACGCGGGATCCTCCCAGACCGGGGCGCGAACCCGGTTCTCCTGCATCGGCAGGCGGACGCGCAACCACTGCGCCACCAGGGAAAACCCCATTTTGCTTTCTAAAAATCTAAAATATATTGATTTTTAAGTGTTATTGCTATGATCACCCAGAATAAGTTTCCAGAAGGCTGAGAGAAATCAAAGAATCTGTTGAGAGGATGTGAAACAAGCCAGAGGGCTAGAATTAGCCATCACTGAGGGCCACTGTGTGCTGGGTACTTCAAACCTCAAGATAGCTCCCAAAAGACAGGTGGCAGTAGCTCAGTCTACAGATGAGGAAACCGAGGCTCAGAGAAGGAAGCATAATGGTCCAGACCCTGATACTTTGGTGGATAAATTTACTCTTTCATCCTTCCTTTCCTTTATTCCACAAATACTTGTGTGCTGACATCTGGGTGGAGGGATCTCATTTTTTTGTCTGAGCCTCATCTTTTGCCTTCTCCTCACTGGGGCTCTCAAGCTGACAGGTTTGTTCCCTTCTCACAAGGAGACGCATCAGAGGAGATCACCCTGTGTGCAAGCTCCGTGAGCCTGGTCAGCAGCAGGAAGTGAGAGAGTGGGGCCGTTTGCTGGAGCCCAACGAGGAAAGAGGGTGGTCGAGGGCAGACTTTAACCCCACCCTCAATCATATCACTTTACATTTCTCAAGATCCTAACTAACATAACCAGGGGTCTTAGAAGGCCGAGTGAGGCTTCTGTTTAGAAGTGGAAAGAATTTTGTGGTGAGGAAAACTCTGGGTGTTGGTGTGGCAGAGTCCTCTTCCATGAAGGGGAAGAGTGTGTAATGGGAAGTGCACTAGACTTGGAGCCTGGACACCTGAGTGTAGTCTCAGTTCAAAAACTTGTTGACTGGGCTTCCCTGGTGGCGCAGTGGTTGAGAGTCCGCCTGCCGATGCAGGGGACGCGGGTTCGTGCCCCGGTCCGGGAGGATCCCACGTGCCGCG
>NC_041222.1:26112559-26117470 GCF_002837175.3 Physeter macrocephalus
GGAAGATCCCACATGCTGCAGAGCAGCTGGGCCCGTGAGCCATGGCCGTGGAGCCTGCGCGTCCGGAGCCTGTGCTCCGCAACAGGAGAGGCCACAACAGTGAGAGGCCCGCGTACCGCCAAAAAAAAAAAAAAAAAAAAAAAAAAAAAAACTTGTTTACTGTGTGACCTTGGGCAAGTCAGTTTGTCTCCCAGAACCTCATTTGTCTCATCTGTAGAGGCACTGATGTGCAGTGGTTACATAATTCCACATATGAAGACTTGGATTATTTGCATAGAGAAAGGACTCCATAAATGTTAGCTGTTATCTGTAAGTGGGATAAGAGTTCCACATGGCCACTGTCACGTGAGAAAAGATTTGATATCAAAGCTGGCTATAAAGGGCCCAGTCCCCTTGCTTATGAATAGCAAGAGATAATTACAGTTTAAACTACCCAAGCCTCTACTCTACTTTGGGATCAAAAGATTAAGGTGATCTTTGGAGATTTATTGGCAGCAACTTTTGTGTGGTGAATCACCCATTCATTTCTATCCATGCTGTAAAGGCCTATAGAAATGATGTAGCCCCAGAGCGATAAATTCTAATGATGATGATGATGATAATATTAATGAACATTAACAGAGCACTTATCTGTGCCAGGGACTATGCTAGGTATCATATATGCATTTTCTCATTTTGAAGTGGGCATTAAGATGATTCCCATTTTCAGGTGAGGAAGCTGAGGCACAGAGAACATAAGCAACTTGCTGTATCAGTCTCAACAGGAAATGGAATAAACTGGATGGTTCAAATAGAGAGACTTCAACTAAAGGGCTATTTACAGGGGACTAACAGGGTTAAGGGAATAAACAAGAGTGTTGAGAGACCTAGAGGCTAGCCACAGTGGGAAGGGACAAAGGGAGGACATGGAGTTAACTGTGCCCAGAAAGGGTTGGGATGGTAGGGGAGGGTTGCTCAGCAGGAACAATGGCTTGGAGAGCTGCAGCTACTGCTGGACAGTAGGAACCCAAGCAGTGAGGGGAGCACGATGGGAGTGGGTAGTGGACCCTCTCTCCTTTCAACCTCTGATCTCACACCAATGCCTCCTACAGCCAAACCCACAGATGCAGTGTGTGCAGGGTCAGCGTCTTAGGACACAGAACAGGACAAAAAAGGGCAGAAATAGGATTAAGGGATAGGAAATGGTGCAGATGGAAAACAATCAGCACATTTGCCTGAAGTCACTCTGCTAATAATATGTAAAATTCAGTCTAGATGCTTACCAGGAACTGGCAGGTCACATAAGGAAGGCAGGAGGTGACTGTAGTGGGCAGGTCACCCATTCCTTATCCAAAGAGGCCTGATACTATACAATTTTAGCCAAGTTTTGCCATCTGGGAAGATAGACCCAGTGTTACAGATCTTCCCATTTTTAAGAGAAGCTGAAAATATGGATTTCAGTATAATGCCTTCCATTCTTAACTATTGGCAAATAATTCCAGCTTAAAATTATACTGGAGAATGGATAAAGAAACTGTGGTACATCCATACAATGGAATATTATTCAGCAATAAAAAGACATGATTGATCAAGCCACGAAAAGACATGGGGGAACCTTAAATGCATATTGCTAGGTGAAAGAAGCCAGTCTGAAAAGGCTACATACTGTATGATTCCAAGCACATGACATTCTAGAAAAGACAAAATTATAGAGACAGTGAAAAGATCAGTGGTTTCCAGGAGTTTAGGGGGGAGGGAAAAGTATGAATAGGTGAAACGGGATTTTTAGGGCAGTGAAACTATTCTTACGCTGCTGTAATGGTGAATGTATGACATTATATCTGTCACAATCCATAGAACTGTACAACACAAGGAGTGAACCCTAATATAAGTGATGGGCTTTAATTAATAATAATGTATTATGTTGGTTTATCAGTTGCAACAAATGTACCATACTGATGCAAGATGTTAACAATAAAGAAACTGTTGGCGGGGAGGTGGAGGTAGGAAGAGGGGCATATGGGAGCTCAAATTTCCACTAATTTTCTGTAAACCTAAAAGTGCTCTAAAAATAAGGGCTATTAATTAACAAAAAATACTGAAAGCGCCCTGTGGGCCAAATACAACACATGCCTGCTGGATCCAGCTACCAGTTTGGACTGCTGACCTAATCCAACACCCTCACTTTACAGATGGGAAAACTGAAGACCAGAGGAGGGAAGGGGCCCTGCCAGTCTGCAAAATAAAGTAAGAGCAAAGTTTCCCATCTCAGGATGCTGGGGTTTTTCCCAACAAAGAGGGACAGGCCCCCCAGAAAGGTCTGCTGCTTGCAGAAGAAAAGGCAGCTGAGGACAAAGGCCAGTGAAGAGCTTTGGCTCTGGTCAGGGCGGTTGGGCTGAAATGCTCCAGCAGCTAGTGAGAGCCTCCCAGAGCCTAGACACTTCTAGTGTCTGTGTTTATTTAGCCAGAGACCAGGCTCTCTCCCAGCTTGGCCTTGATCAGACTCACTGAGTTGGATGCAGAAAGGAGTGGACACTTGTAACCCTTGTATGTGCCTTAGAGCAGGATAAGACTCAGAGGACAGGAGCTGCCATCTGCAGGGCCCAACCCTGGAGCTCAGGGACTGTGCTGTTATGATTACATCAGACATTTGAGGAGTGCTAGGCAATTTTCCTGAGCCCCTTTGTATATTTTTTCTCCTCTAATTCTTCCCTCTCCATCAGGGCTATGAAGAAGGTAGCCTATTATTCTGGTTTTATAGATGAGTAAACTGAGATGAAAGAGATGTTAAGTGTGTTCCTCACACTGACACAGCCAACGAGTGGCAGAGATGGGGTTTGAATCCAGACATTCTTTAAATATTAAAAATTGTATTTGGCTAAAGACAAAAAGAACTGTTTATAAACACTGTACTCTAGTTGTTAAATGTATTCTTCATAGGAATAGAGGTTAGCATTCTGAAGCTACATGTATATGAGGGTTAAACAAATAAGTAAATAAATTGTAGATAACGGGGGTCAGGTTTCTCCTGTCAGAGAAGGAAGTCACACGTGAGCATGGGGGAAAAACGAGAATGAACTCTGTGGGGATACAGTAGGGTTAGAAGTGTCAGTATGAATTCATGTCTATTTTAATATATATATATACAGATAGATACAGAAACAAATATAGATATGTGTGTATACATGGGTCAGCATACTTCTACATTTCCTTGCTCTGTCTGCTGAGAGGGCCTAGGAGCAGTGACACCCCAGTAGCAATGGGCACTCTCAGAGTCCAGACCTTGGTTCCTAAATGTCATTCTCCAGTGGAAGGAGCCAGGGCTCTTTGGAGAAATGGCCAGTTATAGGACTAAGTCAGGGTGAATACAAGATGATTCTAATGCCTAAAGTAGTGCCAGAAAGTAAGGAAGTATTAAAAGAAAAAAAAGAAGTTGGAGCATGAAAAAAGGACATAAGAGTCAACCTGAAAGAAATTGCAGTGGGTAAAGTAAATAAATATAATATTGGGTTATAACCCAAAGTATATTTTAAAAAGATCCATGAGTCCATATTGATATGAATAGATAGATAAATAAACAAATAAGGAAGAAGTGCCAAATCTTCATTATAGAAGAATTCCAAATAATGAATATATTAATAGAAGGAATAAGGGAAATAGAAAATCACCATTAGAACACCACAGTAATAATTGCGAGATCCACTGAGTATGGTAAAATTGGTAGGCAAAACTCTAAGGAGAAACAGGATGTTTGTATTGCCTCAAGGGACCTCCCACCAAGTATGGTGGTTTTAACATATGTCCACAGATTTTTTGATATTCCTCTCCCAGGGGGTGGGAGAACTTGGTGTGTAGCATAGGCTGAACTCAGTCTTTCTCATCTCTGAGTAGGATATGGAAAGGGAAAAATTGTAACATTATAGTGGAGAAACCTGGAAGACACCACCTTTACCAAGTGCTCAAGTTTAACATCACCAGTAATAACTTTATGTATATCATACCCCTGATATGATGCGGTGAGAGGAGAACTTCATCTCGGTGATATTCTTCCTAAAAACTCATTAGCTCTGTTGTTTCCTGAGAAAACATCAGACACACCTGAGTTGATGACATTCTATAAAGTAAATGAGCAGTACTCTTCAAAAAATGTCAAGGTCATGGAAAAAAAAAAGAAACTGTCACAGATTGAGGAGAGTAAGGAGACATGACGACTAAATGTGATATGTTACCCTGTATTGGATTTTGGAACAAAAAAGGGACATGAGTGGAAAAATTGGTGAAATCTCAATGAAGTCTGTAGTTAACAGTTTTGTACCAATGATAATTTCTTAGTTTTGATACTTTTACAATAGTTATGTAAGACGTTAATATCAGGGAAAGTTGGGGCGAATGATGAATGGGAACTCTCTATTCTGTTTTTTGGAACTGTTATGTGAATCGAAAAGTTTTCCAAAATAAAAAGTTATAAAATAAAATAAATTATGTTGGTTGCACGAAGAAGTTAATAGCCACCGCCAAGGAAACTCAAAGACAATGAGAACATGGCACTGCTTTATAGGCCTAACTCATCCATTGTCAAAATTAAGCCTTCAGTTCTCAGATCTAGTTTATATTATTCCATGTTGATCTTTCTAACAGCCAGGAGAGTGAAGTCAGATATTTACTGCAATGCCCATTGCACTGATGAGGAAACTGAGACACAGAAAATAGTTCCCACCTTCTCATTGAACAGATGAGGGGACTCTAGCCCAGGGAAAGGGAAGGATTTGCCCTGGCCACATAGCAGGTTAGGGAGCCAATCCAGGAGTAGAACTTCTGGCTCCACATTTTAATTTTTTAATTTTTAATTTTTTTAATTTTTTTTAATTTTTTTTTTTTGTGGTACGCGGGCCTCTCACTGTTGTGCCCTCTCCCGTTGTGGAGCACAGGCTC